>NC_025997.2:63092811-63380609 GCF_000442705.2 Elaeis guineensis
GAGCTGTTACACGCACTGGAGAACGCGACTGAGAAGAACAGAGACGGGAAGAGGAATTTGCAGCTCGGAGCGGCCTCCGGTTCATCCTGCCTGAACCGTGTTTTGCGAGGCTTGCGATGACGTGTATTTTCTTTTTCTCTTTTTCCTGACCCACCGGGTCCTGTAACGTATATTCTTGTTAAATGAAAAAGAGATTTTGTTACCTCGTCTGTATCTCGCATTAAATAGTTGTCTGTTGAACTTCTTCATTTTCCTTTCGAACTTCTTCATTTTCCTTTCCTCTTTCTTCACTATCTTCTTCTTTTCTTTTTCACGTCGTCCCAAGGTCATTGACGACCTCTTCTGTTCATGTGGGGTCGTCATTCGCCGAGCTCCTTTTCGGCTTTTACGCCGTTCGAAGATATCCAATTGTCGTTCCGTTGGTGGTTGTAGGTTTGCTTGGGGCCCTTCGGGCCTGAGATTCCTCCTAGGGCTTGAATTCGGGGATTCGAGCTTCCATTGCCTTCGGGCACTATTTACTTTCCTTTTTCGCTTGAATTTTTCTCCGCTGAAGTCGGGGCCAAGTTCGGCTCCCTTGGTAGTCCGAACGGAGAAGCCCTCCCGAAGTTGGAGTAGCCCGGCACTCGTAGGAGTCAGGGCAAAGTTTTCCTGCAATCAAAGTCATAGACAAAGTCCGACTTCCGTAGAAGTCCGGGCGGAGTTGTCCTGTAGCTGATGTCGGCGATGGAGACCGGCTCCCGTAGGAGTCCGGATGAGATCTTTTTTCTTCTTCTTTTTTTTTTTTTTTTTTTTTTTTTGAAACCCGGCTCCCGTAGGAGTCCGGGTGAAGTCTTCTTCGTCGTTGGAATTCGGCTCCCGTAGGAGTCCGGGTAAAGTCTTCTTTGTCGTTGGAACCCGGCTCCCGTAGAAGTCCGGACCTTCCATTTTGCTCGAGTCGGCGTGAGGTTCTCCCCTCGTTACCAGCTTGGCTTGTGGGGGCACGTTAGGGCACTGTGAGGCCTCTCCCCCATCCGGTCTACAAGAATTGGGTCTTCGATTTCGCTCACGTCAGGATGAGGTTCTCCTCCTGTTCCTGACATGGCTGTGGGGGCACATATGGGCGTTGTAAGGCCTCTCCCCCCATCCGGTCTAAAAGAATCGGGCCTTCGACTTTGCTCAAGTTAGGGCGAGGTTCTCCTCCTGTCCCTAACAGAGCTGTGGGGGCACGTATGGGCGTTGTGAGGCCTCTCCCCCCATCCGGTCTAAAAGAACCGGGCCTTCGACTTTGCTCAAGTTAGGGCGAGGTTCTCCTCCTGTCCCTAACAGGGCTGTGGGGGCACGTATGGGCGTTGTGAGGCCTCTCCCCCCATTCGGTCTAAAAGAACCGGGCCTTCGACTTTGCTCAAGTTAGGGCGAGGTTCTCCTCCTGTCCCTAACAGGGCTGTGGGGGCACATATGGGCGTTGTGAGGCCTCTCCCCCCATCCGGTCTAAAAGAACCGGGCCTTCGACTTTGCGAGGTTGCCCTTTTATTTTTGATACAGTTTGCTTGAATTGTCCCAAGACGTACGGGCACGCATTTTTTGATTAAGACGAAATTACCGGTAGTACATCCGTAAGTTTTCTGAGCTCCACGGTCATGGGAGGTCGGCTCCTCCGAGCTCCTTAAGATAATAAGTTCCAGGCCGGACTACTTCCTTGACCTCGTAAGATCCTTCCCAGTTCGGGGCAAGTTTCCCCTGGCCCTGTGGTTGCGAGACGGCAGCTCGTCGGAGCACTAGATCTCCTGCTTTAAATGCCTTGTTCTTGACTCGGGCGTTGTAATACCGGGCAACTTTCTGTCTGTAGGCTGCCATCCGAACCTGAGCAATCTCCCGCCTTTCTTCCAGCAGGTCGAGGTTGGCCCTGAGATTTTATGCATTTTGGGGTTCGTCGAATGCCATGACTCATGCCGACGGGAGTTTAAGCTCGATCGGGATGACGGCTTCCGTACCAAAGGCTAAAGCAAAGGGAGTCTCCCCTGTAGGCAACCTCTGGGTAGTTCAGTATGCCCATAGCACATGATAAAGCTCGTCCGCCCAAGTTCCTTTCGCTCTTTCAAGCCTTGTCTTAATTCCCTGCAAAAGGGTTCTGTTGGTTACCTCAGCTTCGCTGTTTGCCTGAGGATGGGCCACTGATGTGAAGTTGTGGGAGATGTTTAGATCTTCACAGAATTCAGCAAATCTGGCTCCCGCGAATTGCCGTCCATTATCAGTGATTAGGGTTCTAGGCAAACCGAACCTGCATACGATTGATTTCCAGACGAAATCCTGCACTTTCGCTTCTGTGATTTTTGCTAGTGGCTCGGCCTCGACCCATTTGGTGAAGTAGTCGATCGCTACAAGGAGAAACTTCCTTTGACCGGACGCCATGGGAAAGGGGCCAAGAATATCCATCCCCCACTGTGCAAAAGGCCATGGAGCACTCAAGGGTGTAAGCTCGGTAGTGGGTTGTCTCTGGATGTTGGCGTATCTCTGGCATCGATCACACTTTTTGACGTATTCAATCGAATCGTGATGCATTGTTGGCCAGTAATACCCTTGGCGGAGTAGCTTGTGGGATAAAGATCTGGCACCCAAATGGCTTCCGCAAGCTCCCTCGTGTACTTTCCATAAAGCGTAGTCAGCTTCTGAGGGCCGGAGACACCTTAAGAGGGGCAAGGAGTACGATCTTTTGTACAATTTGCCCTCATAAAAGATGTATCGGGAGGCTTGATTTCGGAGCTTTCGGGCCTCTTTTGCGTCCTGGGAGAGAATCCCATCTTTAAGGTAGGTTGTCAGTGGGTCGACCCAGTTGGGCTCATGGTCGATCTCCATTACGGACCGCGGCTCTTCCGTACTCGGATGTTTTAAAACTTCGAAGAGGATGCCTTTGGGCAGTTCGGCCGGAGCCGATGTCGCCAGTTTGGAGAGGAGATCGGCCTTGGTATTCTCCGACCTTGGAATTTGCCTGATGTCGAAACTGCTAAAGGTAGGGGTGAACTCCTTCACCTTCTCAAGATATTTGGCCATGCTGTCCTCCCGTGCTTCATAGCTCCCGCTGACTTGCCCCACCACAAGTTGGGAGTCGCTGTGCACCCGGAGTTGACCTATTCCGAGCTCTTTGGTGACCCTTAATCCTGCAATCAGAGCTTCATATTCCGCTCTGTTGTTTGTTGCGGGGAACTCGAAACGCAGAGCGTATTCCGCGATGACTCCCTCTGGGCTGACCAAGATCAGTCCTGCACCCGCACCCGCCATGTTGGAAGATCCGTCCACATAGAGGGTCCAAAAGCAATCGGAGGGACCGGCTTCTTTGTTGGGGGAGTTCGGCGAGTCTTCAGGTCGTCAACTTTGCTTTGCTCAGGTTCGACCTCCTCGGGGATGGTGCATTCCACTATGAAATCTGCCAATATTTAGGCCTTTATTGTTGGTCTAGGTTTGTAGTTGATGTCGAATTCTGTGAGCTCGATTGCCCATTTTGCCATTCTTCCGGAGGTATCAGCTCGGTGCAAAACTGCCTTGATCGGTTGATCGGTGAGTAGTGTCACCGTGTGCCCTTGAAAGTAAGGACGGAGCCTTCGAACTGCAATCAACAAGGCGTAGGTCAGTTTTTCTAATTTAGTATACCTGGTCTCGGCATCCCTCAGCGCACGGCTAATGTAGTAGATCGGCCGTTGGGCTTTCATTTCTTCTTTGACAAGGACCGCTGCGAGGGCTGTGGGAGAGACTGCCAGGTACAAAAATAATTCCTCCCCAGGTTCGGGCTTCGCCAGCAGTGGAGGTGAGCGAAGGTAGCCTTTTAATTCTTCGAATGCCTGTTGGCATTCAGGGGTCCAACAGAAGTTCTTCGGCTGCTTGAGGGTTTGGAAGAAGGGCAAACATCGTTCGGCCGACCTCGCGATAAAGCGATTAAGAGCCGCAATCCTCCCGGTGAGGCAATGAACCTCCTTGATCGACCTTGGGGCGGTCATATTTTGGATGGCGTGAATTTTCTCCGGATTGGCCTCAATCCCGCACCCCGATACCATGAAGCCCAAGAACTTTTCTGAGGTTACCCCAAAAGCGTATTTGGTCGGGTTCAGCTTCATTCTGTACTTTCGAAGAGTGCCAAAGGTTTCCTCTAGGTCGGCGACTTGATTTTCGGAAGACCTGCTTTTCACGAGCATATCGTCCACGTAAACCTCCATGTTTCGGCCGATCTGCTCCTTGAAGATTTTGTTCACTAGTCGC
The DNA here is from genome assembly GCF_000442705.2 of Elaeis guineensis. NCBI lineage: Eukaryota > Viridiplantae > Streptophyta > Magnoliopsida > Arecales > Arecaceae > Elaeis > Elaeis guineensis. The sequence continues at coordinate 63,097,039 of NC_025997.2, forward strand.
TGATAGGTTGTGCCCGCGTTCTTGAGGCCGAACGGCATAACCCTGTAGCAGTAAAGGCCGTGATTAGTGATAAAAGCTGTCTTTTCTTCATCTTCCAATGCCATTCTAATCTGGTTATAGCCGGAGAATGCATCCATAAAAGTGAGAAGCTCATGGCCCGAGGTAGCGTCCACCAGTTGGTCGATCTTGGGAAGGGGGTAGCTATCCTTTGGGCAAGCCTTATTCAGCTTTTTGAAGTCGATACACATCCTCCACTTGCCGTTTGCTTTCTTGACCAAGACAACATTGGAGATCCACTCAGGATAATTGACTTCCTTGATAAATCCGGCCTTGAGAAGCTTATCCACTTCCTCGGCTATTGCCTTCTGCCTCTCCGGGGCATGACTCCAGATTTTTTCTTTTGTCGGCCGATGTTTAGGGTCGACCGCCAAATGATGTTCCATGACTTCTGTGTCGATCCCCGGCATATCCGCTGGGACCCATGCGAAAACGTCCGCATTTCTTCGGAGGAAATCCACAAGACACGTCCGCACCTCCTCCCCCAGGTTGGAGCCAATTAACACCACATGCTCTGTGTTCCCATCATTCAGAGGGATTGGTATTAGATCTTCAATTGGTCCGCCCCTCTCTTCAGTGAGGTTATCGCGAGCATCCAATCCATCGACCGGACAGGGGTCCGCTTGATCACTTCTTTGCAAGGCAATATTGTAGCAATGCCTGGCTAGCGCTTGGTCTCCCCGAACTTCTCCGATCCCCTGGCTGGTGGGGAACTTCAATTTCAAATGGTAGGTTGAAACAATAGCTCTGAGGGCATTGAGGCCGGGTCGGCCAAGAATCGCATTGTAAGCAGACGGCGCCTTTACCACCAGGAAATTCACCAGGGCTCTGGACTGCTTTGGATGCTGACCCGCGGTCACAGTTAGAGCTATCATTCCCTCCGTCAGAACGGCGTCACCGGTAAACCCTATTAAGGGGGAGCAAATCGGCCTTAGATGATCGCCAAGAGTGGTCATTCTTGAAAAGGCGTTGTAGAACAAGATGTCGGCCGAACTCCCGTTGTCGACGAAAATATGACGGACGTCGTAATTTGCTATGTTCAAGGAAACTACGACCACGTCGTCATGAGGGAATTGAACTCCCTGGGCATCTTCTTCAGTGAAGGCTATGGGTTCTTCAACTTTTTGTCGCTTGAGGGATGCAGCTGATGTGCTGATTGCTTCCCACCGGGATTCCCCCGAGATGACGTTAACGGAATCCGACTGAGACCGATCGTCCGGCCACCCTTTATCGACGACCATAGCCGGAGGTAGTTGTGCAGAGACCTTGTGAGAGGGCATCAGATGAGGGAAGGAGGATTGGGTGTCGGAAAAGATGGCCGGAAGCGGGTCCGTTGAGCGCTCCTTTAAGAATAAGGGTGCTGCGAAGACACACGCCCTTCCTCTAGCGCCAATCCTGTTGGTGCAAAAATCTGCTTGCGCCGGAGAAGCTGGAGTCGGAGAAGCCGCGATCGCCGTCGGGACCTGCAAGGGAAGTCTAAACCGGAGGTGGGGTTGCTCCGGCAAGACCCTCCGATGCTCAAGTCAGTTCTCTGCCTCAACAAGAATGGAGTGCTCGAACGGAGAATTTAGCAGAGTTTTGAGATAAGAGATGAGCTTAGAGAATAACGTATCTGGGTCCCCCTTTTATAGGCGGAGGAGGCAATGGATTGATGGCGACGTTTGTAACCGTCTGGTAGTGGGCCGCCCATGGTCAGGGGAATTGATTGCGAAGGATAGTGGAGTAGACACGTCGCTATTGTTACGGCCTGCCACGTAGAGCTAGTTGCAAGTAGTGGAGCGGCGTCCGTTGCCGCTAGCTGTCAGGGAGTAGTGGAGTCGCGCAGCACCTGCCGCAGGGAGTGGAGCAGAATCATGGCCGTTGACACAGCCTGTCAGAAAGTAATGGGTCCGCCGCAGGGGGTGATGGAGACGCACGAGATCCGCTACAGGAAGTGGAACAGGATCATGGTTGTTATTGTGACCTGCCAGGGGGCGCGGATCTGTTGATCGAGGCTCGGCAGCGGTCGGAGTCCGGCCTCTAGAGAAGTCCGGGAGGGGTCCTCCTTTCGGTTGGGGTTGTGGGTGGAGTCCGGCTCCCGTAGGAGTCCGGATGGAACTTTCCTGCAGTGGATACTGAAAGCGGAACCCGGCTCCCGTAGGAGTCCGGGTGGAGCTGAGCTGCTTGCTGATGTCGAGGGTGGAGCCCGGCTCCCGTAGGAGTCCGGGTGGAGCCGAGCTGCTTGCTGATGTCGAAGGCGGAGCCCGGCTCCCGTAGGAGTCCGGGTGGAGCCGAGCTGCTTGCTGATGTCGAAGGTGGAGCCCGGCTCCCGTAGGAGTCCGGGTGGAGCCGAGCTGCTTGGATTCGAAGGCGGAGCCCGACTCCTGTAGGAGTCCGGGCGGAGCTGAGCTGCTTGCTGATGCCGAAGGTGGAGCCCGGCTCCCATAGGAGTCTGGGTGGAGCTGTGCTGCTCAGAGTCGAAGGCGGAGCCCGGCTCCCGTAGGAGCCGGGTGGAGCCGAGCTGCTTACTGATGTCGAAGGCGGAGCCCGGCTCCCGTAGGAGTCCGGGTGGAGCCGTGCTGCTCGGAGTCGAAGGCGGAGCCCGGCTCCTGTAGGAGTCCGGGCGGAGCCGAGCTGCTTGCTGATGTTGAAGGCAGAGCCCGGCTCCCGTAGGAGTCCAGGTGGAGCCGTGCTGCTCGGAGTCGAAGGCGGAGCCCGGCTCCTGTAGGAGTCTGGGCGGAGCTGAGCTGCTTGCTGATGCCGAAGGTGGAGCCCGGCTCTCGTAGGAGTTCGGGTGGAGCTGTGCTGCTCGGAGTCGAAGGCGGAGCCCGGCTCCCGTAGGAGCCAGGTGGAGCCGAGCTGCTTGCTGATGTCGAGGGCGGAGCCCGGCTCCCGTAGGAGTCCGGGTGGAGCTGTGCTGCTCGGAGTCGAAGGCGGAGCCCGGCTCCCGTAGGAGTCCGGGCAGAGCTGAGCTGCTGGTTTCGGCTGTGGGTATTCTATACCCAACAGCACCCAACATGTAGTACCTGACTTTGTTATCAACATCCATCCATTTTTTTAGAGATGCACTCTGTTTAGCAGTCGGACGTGCTGGTATGGCAGATTGGTCCTAGTCCAAGATATGAGTCAATTTCTCGAAACCCAGAATAATTCTATAGTTCTTCAACCAGTCCTAAAAATTAGCTCCAGTCAATCTGTGGGTGTCTAGTACTTTGGTCAGGGGGTTGGACGCAGACATGTTTCCTGTAGAGAGTCAAAAGTTTCTAGTTAGATTTTGTAATCAGACATAACCAATTTGTTTAGGAGTTTCATTTGTAAACAAATTAGGCTCCCACTATTTTTTCAGATCCCTACACTTCCTAGGTAGAGATGTGAAAATCTCCGTGATTAGTGATTTCTAGTGGGTGGTGCGGTCTCACCGACTGGCTCACCACCTCACCTAACAGTTATTGGTGATGGGTCAATCGATGAGTGGACAATTCTTGTCCAATGATTCTCTAATCATGGTGCACCCAAAACTTGGTCTCTAATTCTTGAAGCTCACCATGCCCGAAATATTGCTCCAATCCGTAGTTAAGTCAGACCCACCATTTGCACGAATTAGATTCCTGATTGGGTCCCTCACCGTATCTAGAATATTGAGCATAACCCATCCTCTAATCTGTAGCATCCAATGCCTAATGGACATGGTTGCATCTTCCCGATGCAACTAAGCCACTGTAACCAGTCGAGAACAATCAACCCCGGAAAGGGCCCGCACATCCACAATGGTGGAAGACCTTAGACTTAATATTTTCTTAAGGAGATTTGATTTAGGTCTCATTAAACTTGACTTGACATAGTCATAACAATTATAACTAATCAGTGGCATGGGTTAGCTCGAATTATTAGCCACCTCAAATCAGAATTGGGTCGACACATATAGCCAGATAAGTAAGACCGGTGGGAGGGATATGCCATTAACTTGACAAGAATGCATTTGAGTCGAGTAGCTCTTAATTAAAAATCAGTCGATCGCATCTGCCCAACTTACCTTAGACACCAAATTATCGAACCAGAACTAATTCGGTTAGTCTACAATCCAGGCTTTAACCACTGAGCCAAATTAGGTCTTAACTTGATCAAGTCACATCTAAATATGATTCGACCTTGACCTAGACTTAATCCTATTAGGCTGGTCAATTATTAACTTTCATGATCTCATCTAACCAACTTTTGATTCAGTTTGATCAACCGCTAGACCTAATTAAGCTACCCAAGTCCAAACCCAAATTTATGAAAATGACATAGATCTAAAATTTTTAATTTTAGACCTAATTTAATTTCATAAGATTAATTCATTAATTAAGTCTTGGGTTCATAAACAAAACATGTAAATAAATCCTAGTATTTCAGAATCTAGGATTTTGCAGAAAAGTAAATTTTGATTTCTGATTAAGGATGAACATGCAGCACCCCTACACGCAATAAGAACATCCCATTGAATAGGAGGAGAGGGTCTTAAACCCTACTTTGTTCTTATGGCCGGATGGCCATGAGGAACACCTTAATCAAAAATATTAATTTAACTACAAAACTAGTTAGATCTAAGTTACATATCACATATATAATTTCAGATCTAACTTGTACATGCTTTGCATACATCTCATGTATTAAAATCTGATCTAATTAGCATGCTTTCAGATCTGATACATCACATATAACATCTAAAAAATAAGATTTAAATTGAACTATTCAATATAAAATCTATTCTAGATGGTTACTAGAACAATTCTACAACTAGTCTAGACATGCAATAGATCAATCTTATGTATTAATTAAAATTTTATTTTTTATTTTTTGATCTGAATATAATATCTATAACATCAAAAAAATAAAGAATAAATTAAATCTAATTTATATTTTAATCATATTAAAACATAAAACTATAAGACTATTCATAGATCAAACTACTCCTAGTCTAGTCATGCATCTCATACATGTTAGATTTACTTAGATTTAATTTTAAATTTTTTTGATTTTAGATCCTATCATATCTGATGTGACATCTAAAATTCACTAATATCAGATAAATAAAAATAAAAATCAGATCTAAATTAGATCTGAAATAGAGCCATGAACCAGGCTCTGATACCAGTTGAAGGAAAAATCGGCTGTTTCCTTGTAGGATCTTCCAGATCTAATGAGATCTGGGGTGGAATATTTCAAAAAATTATCCTATAATATTTTAGATCTAAGATCTATTAGATCTAATTTCTATTATCTAATATTAAATTTAAAATTAAATCTAAAAATATGAAGAATAGAGAAATACCTCTAGGGTAACTAGATTACCCTGTAGATGATCGCAGCAATGCTCGAGGTTCTAAAATAGTCACGCAGTCACCTGACCTCTACCAGTATCCACTCAAGTAGAATCTAGATTGTCTTCTTCTCATAAATCTTTGCTCCAAAAATCAGATCTTGTTAGGATTTAATGCCTCGAGATTCAGCCCACATTGAGCCCACAGCGAGGTTCGCGGCGAAAAATGGAGTCCAACGAGACCAAGATCACCTGAATCGGAGCTCGGATGGAGAAGATACGAGCTTTCGAAGATGGCACGAAAATCGAGGTGATGGAGGATCGCCGGCGACCGGCGGCGGCGCACGGGACGCGCGACCCAGGCCCGCGCGGGGGGGCCCGCGGCACAGGCGGGCGCGCAGCCCAGGCTGGCGCGCGGCCCAGGCGCGCGCGGGCGCGCGGCCCAGGCGCGCGCAGGCCCGCGCGCAGGCGCGGCCCAGGCCCGCGCGCGCGGGCCGGCCCAGGCCAGCGGGCCTGCTGGCTCTTGCCCCGGTCCACCGTGGACCGGGTGGTCCACGGCGCGGTCTGCGGACCGCGTGGGCGTTTTCCAAGCGTTTCTCGCGGTCCACGGCCCTATTTCGTGGACCGGAGCGCGATCTAAGGGTCGAGGACGCTCCCGGTCTTGATCCGACGGTCAGGAGGGTTTTTTGGCTATGTTTAGGATTCCTAATCACTCTCTAACCTATGTTTAAGGCTTTAAAAAGCCTGAGAACGAACAGAAGAGGTTGTGGGGCTCGGGTTTTCATCGTACAGTCGTACGAACCAGTGTGAAGAGAGAGAGAGGCACGGGTGTGCTGTGAGAGAAGGAGCAGGAGGCTCCTGGACAGCGGTCGCCAGGCTCTTCAGGGGTTCAGGGGGGTCTCCAAGAGAGAGAGAGCTTTTGTGAGGAGAACTTCATGTGAGAGAGAATTGGGTGTACAAGGGTTGAGGGTGAGGTCTCCTCTTGTAAAATTTTCTTTTCATAGTGAAGTTTGCATGCCCCGTGGAGGCGAGCCCTTTTGTGGCTGATCCACGTATTTTGATTATTTCTCTTTTTGTTTTGTTTCTTCTTTTTTCCTGCTGCATCGCGTGGTACTGAAAGGGTCTTGGGAGGTGGTGTCCTGGCCAGACATCCTCCCAACAAGTGGTATCAGAGCAAGGCGGTACAAGGACGCAGATTGCAGTGGTGGTGAGCAAGACTGAAGATGGAGAAAACAGGAACAATCAGGATGGAGATCAACAAGTTTGATGGTAAGAGCAATTTCTCCTTGTGGCAGGCAAGGGTGAAGGACGTGCTCATCCAACAGGGGTTGATCGAAGCTCTCTTGTGCGATGAGAAACCGACCACCATGGAGGTGCGGGATTGGAAATGGCTACAGATACAGGCGGTGAGTACCATCCGTATGTACCTGGCGGATGAGGTGGTGATCCATGTGCTGAGCGAGACTTCTCCGACGGTGCTGTGGTCGAAGCTCGAGGAGTTGTACATGGCGAAGTCTCTCACCAACACTCTTTTCCTCTGGAGGCAGTTTTACCAACTACGGATGACTGAGGGACAGAGCGTGCAGGAGCATTTGAGCCACTTCCAGAAGATCCTCACCGACCTTCTCAGCATTGGCGAGAACGTTGAGGAGAAGACCAGGGCGCTGGTTTTGCTGGCGTCGCTTCCTTCTTCGTACGAGTCCTTGGTGACTGCTCTTCTAGTGGGGAAGAGCACTATCAAGATGGACGAGGTCACCGCGGCGATACTCCAGAACGATGTTCTCAGGAGGGAGAACCCAGCTTCGAGCTCAGGTGGTGATAGCTCAGCTTTGGTGACTTCTGGAGGTGCAGGAGGCGGTAGACGGAGCGACAGGAGATCGCATCGAGGGCGGTCTAAGTCCAGGAGAGACTTGAGCAAAACCAGGTGTTACCGGTGTGAGGAGTTGGGGCATCTAGCCAGAGATTGCCCTCAACTAAAAAATCGGACGGTGGCTGCTGTAGCGACGGCCGGCAGTGATTTAGATGGAGATATCTTCGAGATATCTGACGAGGTATCTACTTCTTCCCAGCAGTGGATATTAGATTCTGCATGCCCCTATCATGTGTGTTGCAGAGAGGAGCAGTTTGACTCCCTGGAGAACAGTGAGAGCACTGTATATCTGCCGAATGGATCGAGCTGTGTGATCAGAGGCATTGGGACGGTCAGCTGGAGGACACATGACGGTGCAGTGAGGAGATTGGGGGAGGTCCGATACATACCCGATTTCAGACGGAATCTTATCTCACTTAGCAGACTGGATTCGAGAGGCTACAGGACGGTAGCTGGTGGAGGAATCCTGAGGGTGCTACGCGGCGATAGGATTGTGCTGGAGGGGAAGAAGGGGAGCAGAGGACATTATTACCTGGCAGGGAGCCCAGTGCGAGGTGGAGCATCGGGAGCCAGGTGGAGCCCTGAGCGAGGTGGAGCTCCAGGAGGCGGATCGGGCACGAGACAGGAGACTCGGGAGGACGAGAGGCGACGTCGCAAGGTAAGATTCCTATTGCCGCAAGATGATGCCCCGAGCAGGTCTCAGGTCAGGAGGAGCACAGCATACGACGGAGATGGGATCGAGCAGCCTGGCTTGACTCCCATGTTTGCCCATCCATGATCAGCAGGCGATTGCCCCAGGGCATGGGGGCGAGGAGATCCAGAAGCTCTCGGAGTTTGGAGGAGGCCGAATATCGAGTCGAGGTGGAGATTGTTAGGATTTGATGCCTCGAGATTCAGCCCATATTGAGCTCACAGCGAGGTTCGCGGCAAAAAATGGAGTCCAACGAGACCAAGATCACCTGAATCGGAGCTCGGATGGAGAAGATACGAGCTTTCGAAGATGGCATGAAAATCGAGGCGGCAGAGGATCGCCGGCGACCGGCGGCGGCGCGCGGGATGCGTGACCCAGGCCCGCGCGGGGGGGGCCCGCGGCCCAGGCTGCCTGGGCCCGCGCGCGCGGGCCTGCCCAGGCCAGCGGGCCTGCTGGCTCATGCCCCGGTCCACCGTGGACCGGGTGGTCCACGGCGCGGTCTGCAGACCGCGTGGGTATTTCCCACACGTTTCTCGCGGTCCACGGCCCTATTTCATGGATCGAAGCGCGATCTAAGGGTCGAGGACGCTTCCGGTCTTGATCCGACAGTCAGGAGGATTTTTTGGCTATGTTTAGGATTCCTAATCACTCTCTAACCTATGTTTAAGGCTTTAAAAAGTCTGAGAACGAACAGAAGAGGTTGTGGGGCTCGGGTTTTCATCGTACAGCCGTACGAACCAATGTGAAGAGAGAGAGAGGCACGGGTGTGCTGTGAGAGAAGGAGCAGGAGGCTCCTGGACAGCGGTCGCCAGGCTCTTCAGGGGTTCAGGGGGTCTCCAAGAGAGAGAGAGCTTTTGTGAGGGAAACTTCATGTGAAAGAGAATTGGGTGTACAAGGGTTGAGGGTGAGGTCTCCTCTTGTAAAATTTTCTTTTCATAGTGAAGTTTGCATGCCCCGTGGAGGCGAGCCCTTTTGTGGCTGATCCACGTATTTTGATTGTTTTTCCTTTTGTTTTATTTCTTCTTTCTTCCTGCTGCATCGCGTGATACTGAAAGGATCTTGGGAGGTGGTGTCCTGGCCAGACATCCACCCAACAGATCTAGATCTGATTTGAAAGATCTTCAAAAGATCTTCTGAAGCTGGAGCAGGAGCTTCTCAATAAATCTCTGCAGCCTTCTAATCAGGAAGCCACCACACCTTGGACAATCACAAGATGGATGCCCAACCTCTTGGACATGAAGAGGGGAGGGAGAGGAGTAGAGGGGGTGTAGAGAAGTGGAGAGAATTTATGTTTTTATTGGTTATTGTGCAGAGAGTCTCTCAACCCTAGGCGCAGATAGGGTTTAAATAGACCTGCTGCGCCATGCAGTGCCACGTCATTCGACCAATCAGAAAATTTTAATTAATTCTAAAAAAATTTTGATTGATGGAGTGATATTATCTAATCATATCAGATAAGAATCTCCACAATCCCTCCTATTGTTGGTGCCAACACTGGATAAGCACAGTGAGATTTGCACCCCACAGTCCAAGTTGATCAAGGAATCAGAGTCCTCATCTCATGGGACTCTATCCTTATCCACTTGGGGCGCATGCCCAATATGAATATGGCACCCACTTTGAGGTCCAATTTAGCAGGTGGATACTCCACAAAAAATCTCCAATGACCTCTTGCCAAGTGGCCTTCAGTCTAAGGTCCATGCGTCAACGTTTGACCAATGTCCTAAAATAAAAATGGCAGGTGATAGGAATTAGCAGGTGTTGTCTTAAATTCATCTCATGAATTAAGATAAATTCTTTCTAAGCTGGACTAGCTCCAGTCAGACTATGAGAAATCTTCTCAAGATTCTCTGGGTGAGTCAAATCATATTTGGCTCAATTGAGGTAGAAAAGATTACACGAGGAGAAAGTTAAGCTCAATCATATGCTAGCATGATTTTCTTGAACCTAATTGGATCTAATCCAAATCAATCGAACTGGGCTAACTCAATTGATAACAGTTGGAAAATGTGTCCCAAAAAGCCAATCGTCAAGCTGTTGACGGTTAAGCAACCAAGTATTGTAATTGATTTGTTAATAAATAAAATATATTTGGCATTTTCATCATAAGCTTTCATCTTCTAATGAACTCCGTTGTTATGATGAAGTCCTTAGGACTATTTAAGTTCGATAAAAAGAGGATTTATCGATTAGTCCTTAAAACTGTTCATGACCAAATGATAGGCTGTTAATAAGGACGACAGCTTCTATCGAGCATAGGTCGCTGTAGGCCATATGGGTTGGTTATCCTCTTAACTAAGGAGTGTGGAGACACTGGTATGGCATACAGGTGAGATGTAAGGGTACATCATCATTGAACGTGACCAACTCTAGAGTATTCTACTGTCGAGAATATCTCTGATGGGATATAGGTATAAGTGTCCCTTAGACCTGAGATCGCCTCAGTGACTTGCAAGCAACTCACTGTGCTTTGGTACTGGACTAACTGAATTTCTAATTCAGGGATGGAAGGCTTCTGGGCATAGTCAAGTACTTGTGAAGTCAGAGTGTGATCGAGATGGGATTGACCACTCCAAGAGTTGGAGAAGAATGAGTCGCTGTATTTCAATTTAGCAAAACCTTGGCCAGGGTAATCCATCAGATAGATTTGATATTTTGAAATACAATGTGGACAACCTGATCAGAGTTGACAGTTAAACTTTGGGGTGTCCTATGATCATTTTGGTCAAGGGGATGAATTATATGAAAACTATATCCGCATGGGTTCTAAGGATGTTGTTCTACACATTCGACCTATCCGGTCGTCGGGTACCATTGCTAGATGGTCACTTCGATTGGTATAGAAATTTATTCCTATACTACCAGCTTAGGTTCGGACCTATGAGGTCACACACATTAGAGTTCATGATCCGATCAGATGGTTGATCAACGATTAAGAATCGTTCTAGGGTTAAATGATCAATACGATTGACATTTAACCCAGTGCAAGTGTTGCAGGAGGATCGATTAGCAATTCGATTGCTAATTGGCTTAATTTGATTAAGCCAATGGGTTGAGATTAAGTCTAATTAAATATGATTTAATTAGATTTATTTTGAGCTTGATTGGATCAAGTTCAATTGGTTTATTGGATAAGCCAAGTGCAAGAAAAAACTAGTCCTAGTTCAACTAGGACTTGGGTCAATCTAATTTCTAATTTGATTAAAAAATTAAATCAGATTTAAATTTAATTTAATTTGATTAAATTAGGTTCTTAATTGGGTTAAGACCTATTTTAATTGGGTTGATCTAATTCTGATTTGATTTGGTTTGGAAAACCAAATTAAAACAAGTCATAAGACAGAATCCTAGTAAGACTAGGATTCCACCTTGCGCCACATAAGCCTTCTCCACGCCCTCTCTCTTATTCAATGTCAATCTCCACTTATTTTGTGCGACAAAAGCCCTCTCTCAGATCTCTCCCACGTTCACAAAAGGTCTCCTCTCTTCTTTCTTACATGGAAGGTGGTTTGGATCAAATCTAAAAGGAATAAGTTTGGATTTCGAATTCTATGAGATAGAGTTTTAAAAATCCAAAACTCTTTCAATTTTGCACTGAATTTATCCAAATTTTTTTTGAAATTTTTGTGGCTACATTGTGCACTCTTTTCTATTAATCCATATATGAAAATATGAAGGAGGTGCTCAAGAGTTGGGCGTCCCTTAACTTGCCATGTTTGGATAAGCCTTGACTAGGTGTTTGACCTAGACAAGGACTCTATCATATCTCTCTATATAAGATGAGTTTCTTCATGAAATTTTAGAAAAAATTAGATATTTGAGAGACCTTTGTGCCATCCAAAAATTAGAGAGAAATACCTTTGGGTCGTAGAGATATAAAAGATAAAAGTTTGGGTATCTAGAGAGAAAAATGTGAAGAAGAAGAGGGTCTTCTTCTTGGGTTTTTGTTTTCACATCTTTCCTCCCTCCATCTTGAGTTTCCTGAGAGTGTCTCAGATCTGAAACTCCTCCTTCTACTTTTTATCTTTGGAAGAGTCCAAATCAAGAAGAAGGAGGTACCTGATCAACCATCAAAGAAGGATCAGCGCAGTACTAGCATACTGTGCTGATTTCCTGAAGTAGAACTTCTGATCGAGATTCGTGGGCTCGTGTGGACGACTCCTAGAGGCCGGATGCATGTGCGGCTTGCAACATCATCCTCAAGCCCAGATCAGCAAGGTTAGAACGTCTAACTTACAAGGTAATAGATCTAATCTATTGTTTAATACATACATTAGATGTAGTATAGAAACATGTTGATATGATCAACATGTAGTTCATGCTATATTTATATATTTTAATTTCTGATTTAATGCCATGTAATAATCATGTAATAGGATCTTAGATCTAGGGATTTTCTGATCTTAGAAAATAAATTTTGATTTATTTTAGTCTTCCGCTGTATGATCTTGAAAAAGTTTCAAGATCTAACCCTCTTTTTCAAGATCTAACTCTGAAACCCTAGATCTGGTTCCTTCAATTGGTATCAGAGCCCGGTTCTTTATTACATGATTATTTATACATGCTTAAATTATTTTTAGATTAGATCTAATTTATAATATGATTATTAAATCTGAAATTAAAATTTTAGATCAATCACAAACTGCAAGGTTGTCCTGCTGTAAGGTTTACCCCTTACAGTGCAAAGGTTGTCCTAGTTTGTGTAGATCTATCTTTAATCATAAATTTATTAGATATGATCTAGATTAAATTTATGATTTATTAGATTTAAAAGATATTTAAATCTAAAATAAAATCTCTTTGTTAATAATTTTTGTGCAAAGAAATTGTTTAAAGTTGAAATTATTTCAATTACATGAACTTGTTTAGATTAGATCTAAAGTAGTTTCATATTTATTTCTCTTGCATCTTGATTATGAATCAAACATGCAATATGGTTGGTAGAATCATATTGTAAAATTATTTTACAAATATAAAAATTATTTTTTGAAAAGCCGAACCCAACCCTCAGCCCAAAACTTAATTAAGAATTAAGAAGTTGTTTGATTAGGTTCTAGGATTGTGAATTGAAGAACCTAAGACACAAATCATAACACATTGGGTTAATGGGTTAGTGGGAATTAGGTCCATTAATTGGGTTAGACCTATGGTTAGATTAAAGATAGACTTAATTAGAGAATTGACTAAATCTAATCAATTGTTGTCTTAGATTAGGTCAAGGATTCTCTAAATCAATTACAATAGTTGTAGTTGGTCAAGTCTATATCTTTAACGAGAACCAAATGGACTTGATTCTTGGCTAAGCGGTCTAGCACGAACTGTTAGGTTGATCTAATCAAAACTAATTAAACCAGTTGGTGTCTAAGGTAAACCAGACCGGTGGTTTTTAATTGGGAGCCCGCTTACCTGACCATTTCTGATGGTGTCTAAGGCAAGCTTTGGCAGACCCTCCCACTGATCGAACTTACCTGGCCTCTTGGTGAAATTATGTTTTGATCGGATCACTTGACTATTCGAGCTGACCCATGTCAGCTAGGTAAATCAGTGTGACTGATTTAGGTGCTCCTAGACCAGCCCTGGTCTCCCTTAAGCTGACTTGGTGAAGCCAGTGGGAGGATCATGATAAGCTGGTTCATCTGACCTCATCCTCTAAATTATTTAAATCCTCTAAAATTATTAGGTCCTTAAAATGACAAAGTTATGGAGATAACTGAGTCATAGCCTCCCATTAAGGTGTTTGATAATGAGTCCATTAACTCAATAATCATTGCAGACCCAAAGGCCTGGTGCTTGTTGACTAATGGAATTATCACTCATCATATGATGATTTGGAAGTGTCTCTCTAATGGTGGTTAGGTGAGCCAACCAAAGTTGGGCTTAATCATTCGTTGGTTAGATACACCAAGTATGATCATGTTAATGGTTGGACCTAACCGGATCCTTACAGTGGAGGCCAAAGCCTACTGATTAGGTTTCTGGGGCAAAATTAAAATTACTAGAAATTGTTTAGAGAAACAATTGGTTATGAACCTACCCTTAGATGTACATGGGTTGACCAACCAAAGTTGGGCTTGTGTGCAGTCTAAGTGGATTCTAGTACCCGCTAAGGAATTAGGGTAATTCCTCGAGTTGGAGGTAGAGACTACCAATTCGAATAAAATAGTGGGAGAAACTTTTTGATTAAAGTCCAAATCTTTAGGTTTAATGAATCAATTACTAATTAGGTTATGGTTCTCCTTTGTGCAAATATGGCCACTTCCCTATCGCTCCGATCATTGTTGGACAATGATAAGTTGGTGGGACCCAACTTTGGTAGCTGGTACCGAAAGTTGAAGATAGTTCTGGAACATGAACGGATCCTATATGTGATAATAGATCCTGCACCTGAGGAGCCAGCTGTCAATGCACGTGGAACAATCAGAGACACTTACCAGAAGTGGCTCAGTGATCGGACCACGGTGCGCTGTATCTTGCTGGCTATCATGAGCGATGAGTTCAGTCGCAGTTTCGAGACGGCTCAGCCAAAGGACAAGCTTCAAGTGTTGGAGGATGCCTTTGGCACACCCGATGACGTGGAGAGGCACAAGACTAGTTGTGCCATCTTCAACGCCAAAATGCGGGATGGTGCCTCTGTCACTGATCATGTATTGTACAAGATCGAGCTGATGGAATGATTGAGCAAGCTCGACTTTTTCTTGCATGAGCAGCTTGGGAAAGATGCAATACTGAACTCGCTGCCCAAGTCTTATCTTCCATTCCTCACTCATTATAGAATGACAAAGCCTGAAGAGAACTACCACGGGTTACTGGGGTTGCTTCAGAACTTTGAGAAGGATCACCAACTTCATAAGGAGTCGGTGAATTTAGTGGGAGGTTCGTCTTCTGGTTCTCGACCTTTTAAGAAAGGGAAGAAGAACAAGAAGAAGAAAGTAAAGAAGGTGCAAGTTCAGGCTAAGACATCAGTGCAAAGCCAGACCAAAAAGGTCAAGCCTCATAAGAGTCTATTCTACTGGCAAGCACCCTAGATTAGATAGTGTGTCAGATATCTACTTATGGCACTGTAGGCTAGGTCATATAAACAAGAACAGAATAAACAGGTTGACTTAAGAGGGAATCCTCGAAGTTAGTGATTGTGAATCACTTCCAACCTGTGAGTCCTGTCTTCTTGGTAAAATGACCAAGTCACCTTTTACTGGAAAAGGTGAGAGAGTTACTGAGCTCTTGAGCCTAGTACATACTGATGTATGTGGGCCCATGAGCACCAGTGCTAGAGGTGGATATTTCTACTTCATAACTTTCACGGATGACCTATCCCGATATGGATATGTCTATCTGATGAAACATAAGTCGGATTCATTTGAAATATTCAAATGATTCTGAAGTGAAGTAGAAAAATAAACTGGGAAGAGTATTAAAACTCTTCGATCTGATCGAGGAGGAGAATACCTTTCTAGTGAGTTTCTCACATATCTAGGAGAGAATGGGATTCTCTCCCAATGGACTCCTCCAAGAACACCACAGCATAATGGTGTGTTTGAAAGGAGGAATCGACTTTGTTAGACATGATCTGATCCATGATGGGTTTTTGCTAGCTTGCTGATATCCTTCTGGGGATATGCACTCGAATCGGCTTGTTATCTGTTAAATAGGATTCCAAGTAATTCTGTAATTAAGACTCCATATGAGATATGGACAGGGCGTAAGCCAGTACTTTCACACCTTAGGGTCTGGGGGTGCCCGGCCTATGTCAAACGATTAGTCACAGACAAACTTGGACCTAGGTCTGACAAATGCTCATTCATAGGGTACCCCAAAGAGACAAAAGGATTTTTTTTCTACCATGCTGATGAACAAAAGGTGTTCGTCAGCCTTAAGGCAATCTTTTTAGAAAAGGAGTTCCTTGGTGAAGGAACCGTTGCCTCTAAGGTTGAACTTGATGAAGTTCAACAGGTAGAAGGACCGACACCAATAGCTGAACCTGAGTCGGATATGATTAGATCACATCCAGAGCCCAATATACCTGCACCATTAAGGCGATCCGGTAGAGTACCGCGTCAGCCGGACAGATACTATGGTTTCTTGGTCCGGGATGGTGATCCCATCGAACTTGATGAGAATAATGAGGATCCGATCACCTATATGGATGCTATGTAGAGACCTGATTTCGAGAAATGGCTTGAAGCCATGAAATCCGAAATGGAGTCCATGAAGGTCAACGATGTATGGACATTGGTTGACCCACCTGAAGGGGTTAAACCCATTGGGTGTAAATGGGTCTTCAAAAGGAAGAGGGGCGCAGACGAAAAGGTGGAGACTTATAAAGCCCGTCTGGTTGCCAAGGGGTATCGTCAACGTTATGGTATTGACTATGACGAGATGTTTTCTCCTGTGGCAATGCTCAAATCTATTCAGATAATGCTTGCAATAGCTGCCCATCTGGATTATGAGATCTGGCAGAAGGATGTAAAGACAGCTTTTCTGAATGGAGAGCTAACTGAAGAGGTGTATATGATACAACCTGAAGGGTTTACATCCACAGATGAGTCCAAGGTGTGCAAGCTTCAAAGATCCATTTATGGACTGAAGCAAGCTTCTCGGAGTTGGAACATGCGTTTTGATAAGGTGATCAAAATGCATGGCTTCATTAAGAATGGAGAAGAGCCCTGCATCTATAAATGGGCAAATGGTCCAGTTGTGGTATTCCTTGTCTTGTACGTGGATGACATTCTCTTAATCGGGAATGACATCCCCGCACTACAGGGAATAAAAGTTTGGTTGTCATCACAGTTCTCCATGAAGGATTTGGGTGAAGCATCCTACATCCTAGGGATGAAGATCTATAGGGATAGATCTAAAAGGATGCTTGGATTATCCCAGTCCATGTACATAGACACTGTGCTGAAGAGGTTCAGCATGGAGAATTCCAAGAAGGGCTATCTACCGATAGGCCATGGAATTTCTCTCTCTAAGAAGGATTGTCCGACAACTCCTGAAGAGAGAGAGCGTATGAGTAGAGTCCCATATGCTTCAGCCGTGGGATCTATCATGTACGCCATGACATGTACAAGACCAGATGTGGCATACTCACTAGGAGTAGTGAGTAGATACCAATCTGATCCTGGAGAAAATCATTGGAAAGTGGTTAAAGCCATCCTTAAGTATTTGAGAAATACTAAGGACCAATGGTTGGTTTATGACGAGTCAGATCTGAAACTTGTGGGGTTCACAGACTCCAGCTTCCAATCTGACCATGATGACAGCAGGAGCGTGTCAGGTTATATCTTTACTCTGAATGGTGGAGCCATCTGCAGGAAGAGTTCCAAGCAGTATACTGTGGCAGACTCTGTTTGTGAAGCGGAGTATATCGCAGCATCAGATGCCGCGAAGGAAGCTGTGTGGCTGAGAATATTCATCAACGAGCTTAGAGTAGCACCCTCCCTCGATGGTCCGGTCCTGCTCTATTGCGACAGCACTGGTGCCATAGCTCAGGCGAAGGAACCCAAAGTATATCAGCGGACGAAGCACATCTTGCGCCGCTTCCACCTGATCTGGAAGATCATGGATCGAGGTGACGTCGACCTTCAGAAGATCAACGAAAAAGAGAACCTAGCCGACCCCTTCACTAAAGCCCTGGCAATAAAGGAGTTCGACAATCACAAGTCGAAGATGGGTATTAGATACTGTGCCGACTGGCTTTAGGACAAGTGGGAGTTGTTGGGAAATGTGTCCCAAAAAGCCAATCGTCAAGCTGTTGACGGTTGAGCAACCAAGTATTGTAATTGATTTGTTAATAAATAAAATATATTTGGCATTTTCATCATAAGCTTTCATCTTCTAATGAACTCCGTTGTTATGATGAAGTCCTTAGGATTATTTATGTTTGATAAAGAGAGGATTTATCGATTAGTCCTTAAAACTATTCACGACCAAATGATAGGCTGTTAATAAGGACGACAGCTTCTATCGAGCATAGGTCGCTGTAGGCCATATGGGTTGGTTGTCCTCTTAACCAAGGAGTGTGGAGACACTGGTATGGCATACAGGTGAGATGTAAGGGTACATCATCATTGAACGTGACCAACTCTAGAGTATTCTACTGTCGAGAATATCTCTGATGGGATATAGGTATAAGTGTCCCTTAGACCTGAGATCGCCTCAGTGACTTGCAAGCAACTCACTGTGCTTTGGTACTGGACTAACTGAATTTCTAATTTAGGGACGGAAGGCTTCTGGGCACAGTCAAGTACTTGTGAAGTCAGAGTGTGATCGAGATGGGATTGACCACTCCAAGAGTTGGAGAAGAATGAGTCGCTGTATTTCAATTTAGCAAAACCTTGGCCAGGGTAATCCATCAGATGGATTTGATATTTTGAAATACAATGTGGACAACCTGATCAGAGTTGACAGTTAAACTCTGGGGTGTCCTATGATCATTTTGGTCAAGGGGATGAATTATATGAAAACTATATCCGCATGGGTTCTAAGGATGTTGTTCTACACATTCGACCAATCCGGTCGTCGGGTACCATTGCTAGATGGTCACTTCGATTGGTATAAAAATTTACTCTTATGCTACCGGCTTAGGTTCGGACCTATGAGGTCACACACATTAGAGTTCATGATCCGATCAGATGGTTGATCAACGATTAAGAATCGTTCTAGGGTTAAATGATCAATACGATTGACATTTAACCCAGTGCAAGTGTTGCAGGAGGATCGATTAGCAATTCGATTGCTAATTGGCTTAATTTGATTAAGCCAATGGGCTGAGATTAAGTCTAATTAAATATGATTTAATTAGATTTATTTTGGGCTTGATTGGATCAAGTCCAATTGGTTTATTGGATAAGCCAAGTGCAAGAAAAAACTAGTCCTAGTTCAACTAGGACTTGGGTCAATCTAATTTCTAATTTGATTAGAAAATTAAATCAGATTTAAATCTAATTTAATCTGATTAAATTAGGTTTTTAATTGGGTTAAGACCTATTTTAATTGGGTTGATCTAATTCTGATTTGATTTGGTTTGGAAAATCAAATTAAAACAAGTCATAAGACAGAATCCTAGTCAGACTAGGATTCCACCTTGCGCCACATAAGCCTTCTCCACGCCCTCTCTCTTATTCAATGCCAATCTCCACTTATTTTGTGCGACAAAAGCCCTCTCTCAGATCTCTCCCACGTTCACAAAAGGTCTCCTCTCTTCTTTCTTACATGGAAGGTGGTTTGGATCAAATCTAAAAGGAATAAGTTTGGATTTCAAATTCTATGAGATAGAGTTTTAGAAATCCAAAACTCTTTCAATTTTGCACCAAATTTATCCAAATTTTTTTTGAAATTTTTGTGGCTATATTGTACAACATTTTCTATTAATCCATATATAAAAATATGATGGAGGTGCTCAAGAGTTGGGCGTCCCTTAACTTGCCATGTTTGGATAAGCCTTGACTAGGTGTTTGACCTAGACAAGGACTCTATCATATCTCTCTATATAAGATGAGTTTCTTTGTGAAATTTTAGATAAAATTAGAGATTTGAGAGACCTTTGTGCCATCCAAAAATTAGAGAGAAATACCTTTGGGTCGTGGAGATATAAAAGATACAAGTTTGGGTGTCTAGAGAGAAAAACGTGAAGAAGAAGAGGGTCTTCTTCTTGGGTTTTTGTTTTCACATCTTTCCTCCCTCCATCTTGAGTTTCCTGAGAGTGTCTCAGATCTAAAACTCCTCCTTCTACTTTTCATCTTTGAAAGAGTCTAAATCAAGAAGAAGGAGGCACCTGATCAACCATCAAAGAAGGATCAGCGCAGTACTAGCATACTGTGCTGATTTCTTGAAGCAGGACTTCTGATCGAGATTCGTGGGCTCGTGTGGATGACTCCTAGAGGTCGGACGCGTGTGCGGTTTGCAACATCATCTTCAAGCCCAGATCAACAAGGTTAGAACGTCTAACTTGCAAGGTAATAGATCTGATCTTTGTTTAATACATACATTAGATGTAGTATAGAAACATGTTGATATGATCAACATGTAGTTCATGCTATATTTATATATTTTAATTTCTGATTTAATACCATGTAATAATCATGTAATAGGATCTTAGATCTAGGGATTTTCTGATCTTAGAAAATAAATTTTGATTTATTTTAGTCTTCCGCTGTATGATCTTGAAAAAGTTTCAAGATCTAACCCTCTTTTTCAAGATCTAACCCTGAAACCCTAGATCTGGTTCCTTCAATAACATCCAAACTCTAACTCTTATTTGTGTGACCCAGTTAGGTTCATTTTTGTATGTTAATGAGACATGTCATGATCTCATCATCGACATCATCGAAACTCCTTTCGATGGATCAGAACTCTTCTGATTCAGATAATTAGAATGATCAATCATCAAGATCATTCTAATTGCTTCCAAAATCCACCAGTGACACCTAACAGTATATGGTGGCAATCCATCAGAAATGAAGATGAACCTCTCGATGCAGCTACCTGTGTGATTGAGTTCTTCTATCATGAGTCCCGACTGAATTAGGGTTAAGGTGAACTCGTCAAACCCAACATCAGTCATATGAATCAATCGATCGATCCAAGTCTGATGTGAAATCTTAATGGAAAACTCTTTTCCATTATTTCACTCTGCCATGGCCATAGACTTAAAGACTCAATCTTTCGATCATCATAGGACTACTCCTCTCATCTACCGAGGTTGATAGATCCCTTCTTGGTGCGATCTGGTTCCTACAATGAATATGCTACAGTCAACATACACCTCAAGATTCTGAATGGCTAGAAGACCGAGTTATGGTGTAGTCAAACTATAACACACTCAAGATGAACTGTCGATGTACCTCAGGTCAAAGAACTAGACACACAGTTGCAGCATCGAGCTAGTCATCGACGAGAATGTAGACTTTCTTATGACTGCTCGAGGTGGTCATGCTCAGTACTCTCATTCTCAACGAATACCTGTACTCTCATTCTGGTATCTCCACACTGTAGACTCAAGACATATCTACCCTAAGGAAGTGATCATACACCAACCTTCCGGATCGATCACCATCCTTGTGATGATCCTATGGTCAGGAGCTGTTTATGAGTTAGTTATGTAAATTCATGCTTTAAATTTTCAACTCTTAAAAATATGAATTAACATTCCTACTAACTCAAAGGATGTATCACAGATATAATGCACACAATGTGATAGTAGAATAATCTTTTTATTTATTTATAGTCAAAATTATAAATTTATCCTTAGATTGGTACAGAAATGTATCAGCTAATCTGGCATATAAGGTACACATCTAACAAATTGAACCTAATCGATAGATGATTAGGATTAGTTCAAAGGAGCTCAAAGTCGAGTTTAGTTGTAGTTGGTCATATCAATTCATATTTTGATGTGAATTGATTGACTCAAGTTCAAATTTAGCTCAGTGGTTTGGGCCCATTTCAATTGGTTAATCTATCAATTCTAATCGACCAATTTGATGTGTAAGGCAAGTATTTAGATGGTGATTATTTAATTAGTTTCATTGTTTGACCTGATTAATTTTGATTGCTGTCTAAGAAAAGCAATAGAAGGACCCCCATGCATCTTAACTTATCTGACCATATTGGAAAATTTAGTTTCGTGTTAGGTTACTTGTTGACTCGAGTTCACCCAGCCAACTAGGCTGATTAGACATATTGATGTGCTGACCTAATTTAATCAGTCGAATATCAGATTTGCTAATTTAGAAGAGACCTAAACTCAAATCTCCTCATTAAATATTAAGTCTAAAGGTCTTCTATCATTGTAGAGATGCGGGTGCCTTCCTAGTGTTGATCATTCTCGGTTGGTTATAGTGGCTCGATTACATCAGAAAGGTACAACCACTCTATTGATATTTGATATCTCAGGGTAAAGATGGGGTTAAGCCTAATAACTGTTAGGTGGGGGTCCCAATGACGGTTTTGCACCCACTGGTGAACGATGGGTCTAACTTAACTAAAAAATATGCCAATAACTGTTAGGTGAGGCCATAGGACTTAGAGACCAAGCTCACTGCATCCTACTTAGTTGTCCACTCATTGGTCTGTACTCACCAATAACTATTAGGTGAGGTGTGTATAGATTAATGGGATCACAGTATCCACCTAAAACTGATCGCGTATAGATTTTCATTTCTCCATCCGAAGAGTGTGGGAGATTCGAAAAAATAGTGAGAGTCTTTGTTTATTTTTAAAGTCCCTAGAACAAATAATTTTATAAGTATAAAATCTAACTAAAAATTGTTTCTTCTACAGATAACCATGTCGAGTTCAAACCCCTTAGCCTGAATTCTCGAAATAAATAGGTTGATCGGTATAAATTACAAAGACTGACTTCAAAATCTGAGAATTGTTCTCAATTTCAAAAAGCTTACCCATGTCCTTGACTAGGAAGCGTTTGTGTTACCTACTTGTCCATCCACTGATCAATGAGCTACACTTGAGAAATGGATGGACAAAGATAACAAGGCAAAGTGCTACATCTTAGCATCCATGTTCAATAATCTTCAGCAACAGTATGAAGACATGAGGACTGCCAGGAAGATGCTGGTTCACCTACAAGAGTTGTATGGTGAACAAAGTCACATAGCTCACTTTGAGGTCTCTAAGAGACTTTTCAAATTGAAGATGCGTGATGGGCAGTCTGTCAATGATCATTGTTTGATAATAATCAAGGATATAGAGGAGCTTCAGAAGCTCAGAATAAACATGGACAAGGAACTACAGGTGGATCTAATCCTCCAGTCTCTTCCTGATTCATGTGGACAGTTCATCATGAACTATCATATGAATAAGATTGATGCAATTTTGCCAAAGTTGTTGAATATACTGGTGACTGCAGAGGGTACCTTGAAGAGTTCAAAGGGCACAGTTCTAGCTATGGAGCGGGCTTCCTCCAAAAAGAAGTTTTCTTTCAAAAAGAAGAAAAAGCCTGTGAAGAAGTAGAAGAATGAAGCCAAGCCCAAGAAATAGGTTTCAAAGAAGACCGACGACAAAGAAAAATGTTTCCATTATAATGTCGAAGGCCACTGGAGAAGAAACTGTCTAGCCTATCTGACGACTGTCAAAAGTAGGAAGAAAGATAGGTCTTCTGAAGGTACATCTGAAATGCTCATTATTGAAACTAATCTAATGATTTTCTCTTCTTTTAGTTGGGTTCTTGATTCTGGTTCAAGTGTTTATTCGTGTACTTCAATGCAGGGTCTTGAAGAAGTTAGGGGTTGAGGGAAAGTGAGATCACTCTCCAGGTCGACAATGGAGCAAGGGTTGCTACTGTGGCCATCAGAATCTATCCTCTGCGAGTACCGTTAGAATTTAGTTTGCTTTTAAAAGACTGTTACTATATATCTGTAGCCAGTAGAAATTTGATTTCTATCTCTATACTGATACAGGATAATTACAATTTCTATTTCAATAAAGATATGTATTCTATTTATTTTGGAAATAAACTTGTAGCACATAATTTCTTGATTGATGGTCTTTACCATTTGCATACCGATGCAAGTAAAAATATTAATGAGCAAATAGTGAATGTCATAGGGTTTAAGAGACTTAGAGATAGGATCAGCCAAAAATATCTATGGCACCTTAGGCTAGGCAATATTGGAGAGGACAGACTTAACAAACTGGAGAAAGATGGTGTTCTCGAACCATTGACTTTCGAGTCTTATCCAATCTATGAATCGTGTCTTCAAGAAGAAATAGCCAAGCTGCCTTTTGTGGGACAAAGAAAAAAGACCACTGAGATATTAGCCCTGGTACACATTGACGTGTATGGTCCATTCGATGTACAAGTCAGGAGTGGCTATATCTACTTCATAACTTTTATTGATGATTTTTCATAGTATAGATTTATGTATTTGATGCACCAAAAGTCTGAAGCCTTTAAAAAGTTTATAGAGTTTAGATATGAAGTAAAAAAATAGACTGAAAAACCCATAAAGGTTCTTCGATCAGATCGAGGAAGAGAATACCTTAGTGAAAAATTTTGGGCCTATCTCAAAGATAATGCATAGTAGTGGACACCTCCAGAGATACCTCAGCTCAACAAAGTATCCAAAAGGAGGAATCAAAACCTCTTAGATACGGTTTGGTCCATAATGAGCTTCATAGAACTTTCTGACTTCCTCTGGGGGCATAATGCTTTGCTTACTGCGATTCATCTTTTGAATCAGATTCTCTCTAAATCTGTTCCTACCACACCATATGAATTACGGTATAGTAAGAAGCCAACTCTTGAGTACCTCAAGATTTGGGGATGTCCGGCTCATGTCAAGCGACAGCAGGCGGACAAGTTAGAGGCGAGGTCCTTTAAGGTTCGCTTTATAAGATATCCTAAGAAAATAATGGGATACTATTTTTATCTTCCTAAGGATCACAATGTGATTGTGAGCTGTTATGCTGTATTTTTGAAAAAAGAGTTTATCTAAGATGGAGGTACTGGAAGGAAGATTGAGCTCGAAGAGAGAGTTTCTAAAGGGTATTGAGTCTAAAAATCTGAACCCAATAATGAGCCAGTTGATGTGATACCTCCTCCACCTCGTGAAAAGAATATGCCCTACGAGTCAATCGAAATCTATATTTTGATGGGTTTTTTTTGTAATCTTCCAGACACATATAATTGATATTTTATAAATAAAATATATTTTTCATCATATGCTGCATCTTACTTTAGTAATAATTATGATGAACTCCATAAATCAGGGCAATAGTTTTAGGATTATAATGGGATCATACCTGTGAGACCTAAAATCTTAAAAACTCTGATTTAGAATATTCCTAATCATAAGAACATTGGGTGGGGATCAATGTTCCGGATAGACTAGCACTTTCTATGTATGCTCGATGGAGAGGGTAGCTAATCTCATAAGCCACTTGTGTGAGACACTAATCCAAGAAAGTGGATATTTATTAGAGAATGAGTTCACTGAATTGATCCGACTTAAGAAACTTTTTATAGAATCTACTTATCTGTCAAAAGATGTTTTCTTATAATGGGAGTTATGCATATAATCTTTTGAATTGAGACTACCATAGAACTTTGTATACATGAATCCATATTTTGGTTCATACTCATTCATGACTTAGTCATGTATGGGGTATTTTAGATATGGTAGAATGTGTATAGAGATTGTGAGTAGGTCAATATGGAATCGATCACTGCTGGTAAGAGGAGATCGCATCCTACTTGCTCTATCGATTGATGATTCAGGAAGCCTTTGATCAAAGTAGAATAAAAATTAAAAAGAGTTTTTAATATTTTATTTTATCAAATCATCATTTAAGATTGAGAGAAATATGAATATGATATTGGATTTGACATCATTCCATATCCAGAGTCACAATCCGAATGTAGGGAGATCGAAGGATCGAATTGCATGGTAACTTTCCACTGAAGAAAATTTTTGATATTTTTATCAAAATTTTATATCTTTCAGGTAAACATGATACATTGCTAGATGTCAATCTTGTCTTATAGATTTGGTTGAATTAAAGAGTTTAATTCGATCATCAATTAAAAAGAGTTCTAATTGCTGAAATCGAGTTAGCTCGATTGGTTCTAGATCGGTTAGATTAAATTCTAATCACATCAGATCGACTTGCACTCGAGCTCACTGCTAGCTAAATATGGAATTCAATGGGTCACACATAAAGAAAATTTATTAGTGGTCTAACTGGATTAGATCATGTTTGCAAAGTAGACATGCTAGCATATGTTGCAAATCCAAGCTCCTTATTTCGATTCAGATTCAAAATTGATTCTAGATTGGGATAATTAAAGCCAAATTAATTCAAATAAATTTTGGGTTTGAGTTGGGTCAGCTTTAGTTACATGTACCAAAAATTTGGAGCCAAGAAACCTAGTGCCCATACATCAAGAATTTTTCTTGTGCATGGGATGCAATCTTTGTGCGCAGAAATAGGTTTCGCATCCCATGAGATGGGATGCCTCTTTCTCAGGTTTATCCAATGTTCCATGATGAGAAAAAATTCTCGATGATTTTTGACTTAGTTTTGAGTACTGAAGAGTCCTTCTTTGGATTAATCACCTTCTGATTTAATTGTGAAAATTGGTTGAAGTTTGAAATCCTGCCAATCTGATCTATGCACCTAACCAAGAGTCCAACTTGTGAAGGACTCTAGTCTATCTGTCACACTTCATCTTATTTTTATATTTTTTTTACATCATCAGCAAGTTAGCATCTCAATTTTGGGCCATTGAATGAACAAAAGTCGCTGATGGGTGGTGGAGAAAAATTATGCCAAGGAAAGCTGCATGATGCATCAAAGAAACAATGAGAAAAATGTTCCAAAGAGTCTTTCTGTGTGAAGCATCTCTCAAATTTTTTCTAGATATTGGTCAGGTGTCATGAGGCTTCTAATGGGTGTGGGAAATTGGCTGGGGGTGTGAAAAATTTTTTGGGGTGTGAGATGGTGCGTGGAGGGGGTGCGAATCATTCCCGAAAGCAACCTATCGCTAAGTATTTAAAGGGGGTGTGTTGGGGGGATTTGATTCATTCAGATTTTTAATTCCTTCTTTCTTTCTAACATCTTCTCCCTATTATTTAATTAGTCTCTTTCTTCTCTTATTAGGATAAGTTCAAAAATAGTAAAGATAAGTCTAATTTTAGGACAAGAGCTTAGGAAGAGAATTAACGAAGACAAGGAGAGAAGAAAGGTAGGGATAGGAAGGCTAGGAGGAGAGGAAGAGGGTCTTGAGATCCTGGTGCCCAAAAAAATTTTTAGAGTGAGAATTTTGAAGGAGAAATCATCTCAAAGAGTTGGTGTCCTGATCATAGTCCTATGTGGATCACCATTGGAGGGCAAATACTTAGGCACCTAGTGGAGGTTCTATCGAAATTTGGATTAAGCGCTGTAGGTATTCTTCTATAACTTAAATTTTATTATGTATATATGTTATATGATTGTTAATTATCAAGAAGGTACTAGTTTAAGGATTTAAATATTTATAATTTCTTAATTTAAATTTATAAAATCCGTTATACTTTCACTGTGCATGTCCACCCTGAAACCCCACAATGGTGTCCAAGCCGGCCTTGTTTGGTTCAATCATATACACATAATAGTTATGTGATGCATATTATGATTTATGCTATAAAATCATTTATGCCATTAATTATACTTTCATATAATGATATGAAATGATGTATATATGATTCACTACTTCATCATCCTGATATAAGGTTGTCCTAGCATAACAGAGTTATGCAGCAAGGTTGTTCTAGGATGATGAAAGTCCATATAGTACACTTGAACATATAGAATATTTTAATGCTGATACATAAATTAGCATTATATAGTTAGAATGTGCATGAGACCAAATAAAAGCCCTCATTAAAAATTATATTAAGTTGTAGTGATATGTAACTATGGGTTCACCAATTTTTGATCAATTGATATCAATTCATGTCTAGAAAAGTGTTACAGATGGTCTTTTAATTGGTTCTGTTGTCTGAGTTAGCCAATTTATTGGTGTCTAAGGAAAGCAATGAGGGAACCCCCACCTTACTTACCACCTTACTTACCTGGCCATTTTGATTAAGCGATCTTGATATTGAGAAAATCCTAATGTTGAAAACACTACTAGGGGCCTTCCTTCATGCTTGGTTAATGTTACATCATGAACTATGGCTAGTTTGTTATGTTAACAAAAAGTTTGTCATAAGGATTGATATAATATAATCCTGTTACATGGAAGATGCTTACGGCAATTTTGACTGTACTACATTGTTGTGTAGTTATATTCGAATTTGACTATATTAAAATGAAGGGTCTTACTTAACTAAAATATTATAACTTATTGTGTTAACACAAGGCTAATAATGTTTTAGAGGCCAAGAAATAATAATGAGAATTGCATGAGATATAATTGGAAAAAGTTTCCTACCTATGACTCATAAGGGTTTGTTGTGCTAACACAAGATCATTATGAGAAATTAGGATTTCAATCCCACTAAGATAAATATGTAATATGCCTCGTTCATCATAGTAGAGGGTTATGATGTTCGATGAAATAGTGAGAGACATAATTAAATCTAAAGATCTTATTTAATTGTGTGAGTCAACATGAGTTGTTTACTTATGTAATGTTCTTTATTCATTGTAGATTAAATTCTACAAATGGCATCACTATCATTACGAGAAATTTTAGATTCCAACAAGTTGACCGATCTCAATTATGTGGACTGGTTGAAAAATTTAAAAATCATACTCACTCAAGAGAAGCTCTCCTATATTCTTGATATCTTCGAACCACAAGAGGTTGGAGATGATGCCATAGAGGAGGAGGTATCCACATACAGGGTGTGGAAGAATGATAGTTCAACTGTCAAGTGCATCATACTGGCCTCTATGAGCAATGAATTACAGAGATAGCATGAGAGTATGGATACTCAATCCATACTTCTCAATCTTAAAGAGTTATATAGAGAATAGAGTAGGACTGCTGGATATGAGATATCTAAGTAGTTATTCCATGCTAGAATGACTTATCTTTCACATGTCAAACATACGAATAATAATTATAAATCTATGCAAGTAATAAAATTTCAGCAACCATATTAGATCCAAATTAAATTAAAATTAAAATTTTTAGATCTAAAATCAATTTTAGATCTGAATAAGTCATGATTTATTTCAGATTTGAAATGATTTTAGATCCAAAATAAACCTATAATTATATTACAACAAGCACAAATCAGATCTAACTTTAAATGATGTTTTACATCATTCTAGGATAATCGTTTAGTATAATAGGATTATGCCAGGACAACCTTATGATGTGATCATCTTATTAACCTTCAGATCTGATTTTTAAAAATTAAATTTCAGATCTGAGCAGTTTTCATGTTCATATCAGAACCTGACTCTGATACCACTATTAGAAAAATACTATGATTTCGTACGTATAGTTCAAATTTTTTTTTAAACATGAAGCATCGAAAGTAAATAAATTAAAATAATTTTAATTCATACACATACTAGATCTGATCTAAAAATCATAGTTAGGATCTTGAAATGAATAATCAACTATGATATGAAATTTGAAAAAGAAAAACAAATTGTTAGAAAAATCAAACAGAGATCAGATCTACATACCTCAGATTCTGTGGATGTTTTAGATTCTGATCGTAGCTGCGCACGCACCTGGCCTCTATTAGTATCCACATTGTTGCCCAGCTATGCAACCCAAGAGGGGGGGTGAATTGGGTTTCTAAAGATTTTAAGCCCAACAGATAACTTATGAAGAACAAAATAATGGCTTTAAATCAATATTAATTAACTAAAGCAGTATTGCAAGGATATAAATAAGATAAAGCGATAAAGCACACCACAAACACAAGGATTTATAGTGGTTCGGTGCTAACCTTGCACCTACGTCCACTCCCCAAGATCCCACTTGGGAATTTTAATCCACTATCCTTTGTATTCAACCCGAATACAAAACGTCGGAAACTCCGACACTAGCTATCCCAAGCTAGAATACAGGACGTCGGAAACTCCGACCCTAGCTATCCCAAGCTAGAACACTTGTTTCCCGGGTACAAGCCAACCCAAAACACTCCGATTTCAGGTTCGGATCAACCTTTCCTTGTTTTGGAAATCCTCCAAAAACAAGAGCAAAAACTCACAAAGAGTAAGAATATTTAGAGCACAGATGAATACAAAAACAGCTCCTTAAATGAGCAAATATAACAATAAAAGCTTTACTCAAATGAAGAACCCCTTTTTCAGATTTTCTCAAGATGAATGAACGGTTGAACGCTTGAGAAGAGGTTGATTGTTGATTGAAGATCTCTTGAAAGCTTTGAACGATCTCTAGATCAAGGTTGAAACGATAGGCGTGAAGAATTCTCTCCTTGAAAGATCTTCCTTTTCTCTTTCACAATCTCTCTGGTATATTGTGGATCCTCTCTCTTTTTCTCTATGGATATTTCGTTGATCTCAGGCTTTTTCTTGCAAATTTCGGATCCTCTCTTCTGTTCTTCTCTTTTTCTTCTTTTTCTCTTCTCTTCTTTTGATTTCACGTTTGATCCGCTATTTAATCTGCAATTTCTTTCATCATTTAAAGCATTTTGTAGCATTAGAAGCAAGAGAAAACAATTTAGGCAGATAAAGAGCCGTTAGAGGATTTTTAGGAAGCATAAATGGCAATTAAAACGGACAAAAAAATAGCCGTTGCTGACATTTCCCGTCGCAGGGGTCGACTCATGAGTCGACTCATGCTTCAGGAGTCGACTCATGAGTCGACTTCTGTTGCAACAGACCAGAAGATCTGATTTCTGAATTTTTCGGTTCAAATCAGCAGGGGTCGACTCATGAGTCGACTCATGCCTTGTGGGTCGACTCATGAGTCGACTCACAGGTCGTGCCAAGCCAAAAAATCCAGCGTGCCATGGGAATTTTTTCGTGCCATTCAGCTCATAGTGCCATGAGTTGACTCATGAGTCGACTCATGCACTTTAAACCTTCATAACTTCAAAAATATTAGTCCAAACACAATGAAATTTTTACCAATAGATTTCAAATCATTTGTTCTACCAAATGGTACTATCAAATCAGGATTTTAGCAAAATTACGATTTTGCCCTTGAAGAGCATAAGGACTTTTTCAATTGTTTGTATCCCTTCAATCTGCTTTGTAATCATCAAAATCAATCTAGGAGCAACAATCTCCCCCTTTTTGATGATGACAAAACATATGAACAAAAATATTTATGTTAAAGCATTAATTTCAAAAGAATCCATTATGGGTGTATATGCTTGAAAAGAGTATGATTCTTTTGGCATGTAATATAAATGCAAAAATAGTTTGTCCATTTTCTTAAAGATTTGAAAAGGGTATTAGATCATTTTGAGTTCAAGATATTTCAGAGCAAGAGAAGATAAATAACTTTTTCTATGTATCAGAGCAAAAATAATTTTTACAATGATATCAGAAAAGATTTTATAATGTATCAGAGCAAGAAAATTTTAATGTATCAGAGAAAATTTCATACAGTATTAGAGCAAATGTTATAATATTTTAGAGAAACCTTCACACTGTATCGGATCAAATGTTATCATGTATCAGATCAAGTTGAAAGAAATTGTAGGATGAATCAGAGTAAAACAAATTTCTTATTGATGTCTCAAGGTGAGTAAAATTTCAAAAGCAAGTTTGAATATCAGAGCATATATATAAAAAAAATACTTATTTGCATTATACTCATGATTTTGCTTTTGATGGATTTAAAGTTCTGTCTGATACCAAATTTCTCTATCTGATACCAAATTTCGATAGCAAAATTTCTCAAAGTTTTGTTTAATCTTTCAATCTTTGTTTTAATTTAATTTCTCCCCCTTTTTCTCATAATTTAGGGTTTTGCTTTTTGTCTAATTTCAATTTTTTTGTCTAATTTCAATTTTTGTTTAATTTTAATTTCTCCCCCTTTTTGACATCATCAAACATAGTTAACTCTTTCTTTTCCTTTTCTGAAAATATTCTTTAATTTCTTCCTCTTTAGAGTTTTTCACAGATGTTTGCTCCCCCTCAATATAGCAATTATCAATAGCAAACAACAATAAGGAGAAGATAATATTTCAACAGATGTATCGGAGATTGAAATATAACCAAAATATAATCATTACAAAGAGGTAGAAATATAGGTAAAAGATGATTCCATTTATATCATAATTGTTTCAATACATAAAATTCAACCAGCTAAATGTCAATACATGGCCCCAAGGTATAGATCCTAGAACAAGATACTAACTCCTAGAACCTAGTAAAGATCAAGATAAGTCAATGATCAAGACAAATCATGGATCGGAGTCATCAGATATAGGGTGAGGAGATGATGGATCAGAAGTGCGTCCTCTACCCCGTCTGCCTCTGCCACGAGTGGAGGTGATGGCACGAGCAGGAGAACGAGATGAACTAGGTGGTTGAGAATGCTGAGATACTAGGGCTGATACCATGAGTCTGATAGAATCAAGTACGTTCAGTGCTCTGGAAACAGATTGAAGTAGAGCAGTGAACTGGGTGGTAGCATGCTCATTCGATCCTCTGATCTCTTTCCTCAGTAGCTCATATCCACTTTCTAATGCTCCTCTGAGCCTTCCAGCCTCTGCAGTGAGGTCTGTGACCTCAATAGTAGACTCCTGTGGCTGGGGATGGGCCAATGCAAGGACTTGCCCCTGCAAGTCAAGAACTCTGCCAGTAAGTCTCCAGACAGTATCCTCAAGCTGCTGTATCCTGACGGACTGATCTGAAATCATCTGAAATATAGTGGAGATGTGGGGAGTAATGGTCTGATCAGAAGAAGTAGCTCCAGGTGCAAAAGAAGTACTACTCCACTGGCTAGACAACAAAGAAGCCACACGCTGAGATATATGCTCGATCTGATCGTCAGCCAGTCTGAACTCTGAATGAGGTGCTCTGCTCTCTGGCTGATACACTGGTGTGGGCATCCTAGTAAACTCAGAAGGGCCAGCCTCAGTATCATGAATGAACTGGGTATCTGGTGAAGCTGCCCTGAAATCATGTACAGGAGAAGTTGGACCTTCTTCTTCTACTCTGCCTTCAGTTCTGTCTTCAGCTCTTTCCTCAGCTCTCTCCTCAGCTCTTTCTTCAGAGCCCTTGATCCAACCACCAACAGTCTTTGTAATTCCCATTCGGTGCAGGCTGTGTTGGTTGAAAGTGTCCACATGTGAGAGCTTGGTAGGTGTCTCCCCTTCACAGCTAACTCCAAACCTCCTAAAAACTCTAGTAAGGGCCATACCATAAGGCAAGTGTGCCTTGGATCTGTTCAAAGTTTCTCTCATGGCCTCTATCATAAGTGTAGGGAGGTTTAAGGGGGTCTGAGTGATGATATGAAACATGACACATACATCTCTGCCAGATAGTAAGTCATGTCTACCACTCCTAGGAAAGAATAGTTTTGTCACAATCTGATGCAGGACCCTCATCTCAATGGACAGTAGCTTTGCTTCCAATCTGTTTAAACTTCCTGAAAAATCTTCTCCTAAGATAATTCTGATCCCTTCTTCTTTAATTGGGAGTTCCATATATGAGTATCCTTCACTAGGCAACTGAAGTATCTCTCCCAATATCCTAGAATCCAAACAGATGTCAATCCCCTTTACAGTTGAAGTCACAGATCCGTTTCCATAATTTAGGTTCTGGTAGAACTCTCTGACTAGATCAACATAGGTGACTTCCTTAAGAGAGCAATAAAGTTCCCATCCTTGATTTTTGATCTTGGTAGCAAAAGTAAAGCCTTCTTTCTCAAAGAACCGAAAATCTATATTTTTCCCGGTTTCTACTTTTCTATCAGAAAGAAGATTTACATTGGGGCTTATGGAGGGTTGAGAGGGACCTTGAGCAGGTACTGAAACTGGATTGGGAACAGTGGAAGACTGAGCATGCCTTTTCTTTCGGACAATTTCTTCAGGCTCTCGGATTGATTTCCTTCTTTGGGGAAGTTTCATCTTTGGAGCCATATCCAATAAGGTAGCAGACAAGAAGACTTGAATTCAGTGGAGGAGGGATCACTAAAGAGTAAAGAAGAATTTTGGTGGAAAAAAGAAGTGGATTTTGAATGAACGGTGAAGTTCTAGGGCACGTTCCACCCGCGCCAAACACTGCGAGAAAGCACAGAAAAATCCTTTTCAAGGAGGCGATTTTTGGTGGAGAGAAGGAGGGAGAATTGCCTCGAAATTAATCTTTGAATTTGGAGCAAAACAGAAGTTTGGAGAGGACGGCTTTCGGAAGGAAGACGACGAGAAGATGAGTCGTCTCATAAACAGGTTTCCCGTTTTAAAAACAATGAACCCGATGGAAGTTGGTGGGATTTACAAGTTTGCCATTGAGTCGACTCATGGGGGTCGACTCATGAAGTTCAGAAAATCAGGAAAAATGCAAATAAATTCCAGAAAAATTCAAAATTTTGGGAGAAAGAATTTTGCTCAATGATAAGTTTTTAGAGTGATAAAACTGAGCTTTTGGAACCAGGATAGATGTTGAAAATTGAGCTCTAAGAGATTTTGACATCTATTCTTTGGAAATTGAGAAATTTCAGACAAATGGATCTAGAATTCCTAGATTTCTCCTAATTTCACAGAATCTTTCCTCACTAAGGGCCTTTGTAAAGATATCAGCTAATTGATTTTCAGTGCAAACATATTCAAGAATTATATTTTTGTTTTGAACATGTTCTCTTATAAAATGATGTCTTATCTCAATATGTTTAGATCTTGAGTGTTGTATTGGATTTTTAGATAGATTTATAGCACTTGTATTATCACATTTTATTGGTGTTTCATTAAGTTTGATTCCAAAATCTTTGAGTTGTTGCTTAATCCACAAGATTTGAGCACAACAACTTCCGGCTGCAATGTATTCGGCCTCAGCCGTAGACAGTGCTACCGAATTTTGTTTCTTGCTAAACCATGAGATTAGGTTAACTCCAAGAAATTGGCAAGTTCCACTTGTGCTTTTTCTATCTAATTTACATCCAGCAAAATCAGCATCAGAATATCCTAACAAATTAATTTGTGAGTCCTTAGAGTACCATAACCCTATAGTTTGTGTACCATTTAAGTATCTAAGGATTCTTTTAACAGCATTCAAATGAGATTCCTTAGGATTAGATTGATATCTTGCACATAAGCAAACACTAAACATGATATCAGGCCTACTTGCAGTTAAATATAATAATGAGCCAATCATACCTCTATAGTATTTTAAGTCTACGCTTTTACCTTCATCATCCTTGTCAAGCTTACATGAGGGACTCATTGGTGTGCCAATTGGTTTGCAGTTCTCCATTCCAAATCTTTTGAGTAGTTCCTTGGTGTACTTGCTTTGGGTGATGGAGATTCCCTCTTTTGATTGTTTGATTTGGAGTCCGAGGAAGAAGGTGAGTTCTCCCATCATGCTCATCTCGAACTCTCCCTGCATAAGCTTAGCAAAGTCTTGACAAAGGGATTCATTAGTAGACCCAAAAATTATGTCATCAACATAAATTTGTATAATTAGCATATCATTTTGGTTTCTTTTAATAAATAGAGTTGTATCCACATTGCCTCTTGAGAAACCATTATTTAGTAGAAATTTGCTTAGCCTTTCATACCATGCTCTAGGTGCTTGTTTTAGACCATATAAAGCTTTATTTAATCTAAAGACATGATTGGGAAAAGCATGATTTTCAAATCCAGGGGGTTGTTCTACATATACTTCTTCAGAAATATATCCATTTAAAAATGCACTTTTAACATCCATTTGAAATAGTTTGAATTTCATAAAGCAAGCATAAGCAAGTAGAAGTCTAATGGCTTCTAATCTAGCAACAGGTGCAAAGGTTTCATCAAAATCAATTCCTTCTTCTTGATTATATCCCTTAGCAACCAGTCTTGCTTTATTTCTAATTACATTTCCATGCTCATCTAATTTGTTTCTAAAGACCCATTTTGTGCCAATTATTGAATAATCTTTAGGTCTTTTCACTAAGGTCCAAACATTATTTCTTTCAAATTGACTGAGTTCTTCTTGCATAGCATTAATCCAGTTATGATCATTTTCAGCTTCTTCAAAAGTTTTAGGTTCAAGTTGAGATACAAAAGCACAATGATTAAGTACATCTCTAAGTGAAGAACGTGTTTTTACCCCATGCATAGGATCTCCGATAATTAATTCCTTAGGGTGGTTGTGAACATACCTCCATTCCTTGGGTAAGTCATTTGTACCTTGAGGTTGTTCTTGAATTTCTTCACCTTTCTCATTTTGTTCATCTTCTTGATCCTTGTCTTCTGGAGTTGCTGAATCTTTTAGAGTGATCTCCTTCATACCTTCTATTAGTGGATCTGCATCATCAACACCCTTATTCTTCCTTGAAGGAAGATCGTTAGATTCATCAAAGACAACATGTATGGACTCCTCAACTACTAAGGTTCTTTTGTTGAACACTCTAAATGCTTTACTAGTGGAGGAGTAGCCTAGAAGGATTGCTTCATCTGATTTTGCATCAAATTTACCAAGTTTTTCTTTGCCATTATTTAATACAAAACATCGGCAACCAAAAACATGAAAATAGGCAATATTTGGTTTTCTTCCTTTCCAAAGTTCATAGGGGGTTTTCTTTAAAAATTGTCTTATTAAAGCACGATTTAAAATGTAACATGCTGTGTTAATAGCTTCCGCCCAAAAATATTTTGGAAGGTTGCTTTCACAGAGCATGGTACGGGCCATTTCTTCTAAGGTTCTATTTTTCCTTTCAACTACCCCATTTTGTTGGGGTGTCCTAGGAGCAGAGAAGTTGTGGCCAATTCCATTTTCATCACAAAAATTTTCAAAGTCATGATTTTCAAATTCTGTTCCATGATCACTTCTAATATTTTGAATTGAAAACCCTTTTTCATTAGTGACTTTTCGATGAAATTTCGTGAAAATTTGAAAAGTTTCATTTTTGAGAGCTAAAAAGAAAACCCAAGTAAAACGAGAGTAATCATCAATTATTACAAATCCATATCGTTTTCCTCCTAGACTAGTGGTTTTAGTTGGTCCAAATAAATCCATATGTAAGAGCTCTAAAGGTCTAGAAGTTGAAATAGTGTTTTTGGATTTAAATGATATTCTAGTTTGTTTACCTAATTGGCATGCATCACAAATTCTATCCTTTTCAAAATTTAATTTTGGCAAACCGAGAACTAAATCCTTTTTGATTAATTTTGAAAGAGAATGCATGCTAATATGTGCAAGTCTACGATGCCACAGCCAACTAGTCTCATTTATTTTAGCATTTAAGGAAACTAGGCATTGCATGTCTAATTTAGTTAAATCATTCAAGTCTACCATATAAACATTGCCATGCCTATGTCCTATAAATTTAATGCCATCGTTAATAGGACTCGTCACAATGCATACAGATGATTCAAAACTTACTTTATACCCTTTATCACAGAATTGACTAATGCTAAGTAAGTTATGCTTTAAACCTTTAACAAGTAAAACATTCTCAATGTATTTGGAGGGAGTGATACCAATGTTACCTATCCCGATGATCTTTCCTTTGCCATTATCTCCAAAGGTGACCATCCCTCCATCCTTAGCATCAAGCGTGATGAATTGTGATTCATCACCAGTCATGTGTCTCGAGCATCCGCTGTCAAGATACCATTTCCTGTTTCCTTCTTGGGATGCTAGACACACCTGCAAGCACAGATCAAGTTTCTGTCTTAGGTACCCAAGCTTTCTTGGGTCCTTTCAGGTTAGTCAGAATGGTTCCTTTTGGAACCCATATTTTCTTTGTGTTTGCATATTTGTTAATAAGACATGTGTATGATTTATGTCCTATTCTTCCACATTTAAAACAAGTAATATTTGTAGGCTTTTTGCTTGAATAATTTGCATAAATATCCTTCAAAAATTTTTGTTTCTTCAGGGGTTTATAACCAAGTCCAGCCTTATCATATATAGCTTTCTGATTATCAAGGATCATATTTAGCTTGTTTGAACTTAAGGTGAACTTATCTACTATAGATTTCAGTTTGTTAATTTCATCCTTAAAGTTTTGATTTTCTTGAATCAATGTGAATTTTTCAATTGAAAGAATTTCAGCTTGTTTCACTAAGGACTGATTTTTCAATTTCAGCTCTTTGTTTTTCTTCCCTAGTTTCTTTAATTCATCAATTGAATCATAGAAAGCTTCATGCAATTCTTCAAAAGTAAATTCACTAGTGGATTCAGAAGTTACCTCATTTTCATGTGCCATCAGGCACAGATTGGCTTGTTCGGTTGAGGTTTCCTCGTCGGAGCTTGAGTCATCACTCGCACTCCAGGTCGCCATCATTGCCTTCTTTTTGAATTTCTTTGGACCTTTCTTCAATTGAGGACATTCGGATCTGAAATGTCCTGGCTTCTTGCACTCGTAGCATATAGGGGTTTGATCTTTCTCCTTTTCTATGCTTTGATCCCCTTTTGTAAATTTCTTTCTCATCCCCTGTTTCCTTTTTCTTAGAAACTTCTTGAATTTCCGGGTGATGAGAGCCATCTCCTCATCCTGATCTTCATCTTCAGAGTCATCTGTTTCATAATCAGGTGAAGTTGTGGATTTGAGGGCAATGGTTCTTTTCTTTTTGATTTCATCCTCTTGATGTTGCATCATGCTAAGTTCATGAGTCATCAAGGATCCAAGAAGCTCTTCTAGAGGTAGAGTGTTCAAGTCCTTTGCTTCTTGGATGGCAGTCACCTTGGCTTCCCAAGTTCTTGGCAGTGACCTGAGAATCTTCCTTACAAGTTCACTGTTAGTATAAGATTTGCCAAGACTCTTTAAACCATTGATTATATCAGTAAAATGAGTAAACATAGCAGTTATGGACTCATCATGCTCTATTTTGAACAATTCATATTTATGTACAAGCATGTTTATTTTAGACTCTTTTACTTGATTTGTTCCCTCATGGGTGACTTCTAACCTATTCCATATTTCTTTAGCAGATGCACAAGTAGAAATGCGATTAAATTCACTAGCATCTAGTGCACAATAAAGAACATTCATAGCTTTGGCATTTAATTGTGCTAATTTCTTGTCAACCTCATCCCATTCTTTCTCGGGTTTGGTTGACTCCTCACCATCTATAATCTTGGTGGGTGTGTGAGGACCATTCACTATGATACTCCACATATCATAGTCGAGTGCTTGTATGAAAATCTTTATCCGAGCTTTCCAATAGGTGTAATTAGACCCATTGAAAAGTGGAGGTCGGTTTGTTGATTGCCCCTCGGCTAGAGAAGTTCCAACATGGGTTGCCATAGATCTTTGGCTCTTTGATTGTTAGATCAAAGAAGGGCTAGAGCACTGGCTCTGATACCACTTGTTGCCCAGCTATGCAACCCAAGAGGGGGGGTGAATTGGGTTTCTAAAGATTTTAAGCCCAACAGATAACTTATGAAGAACAAAATAATGGCTTTAAATCAATATTAATTAACTAAAGCAGTATTGCAAGGATATAAATAAGATAAAGCGATAAAGCACACCACAAACACAAGGATTTATAGTGGTTCGGTGCTAACCTTGCACCTACGTCCACTCCCCAAGATCCCACTTGGGAATTTTAATCCACTATCCTTTGTATTCAACCCGAATACAAAACGTCGGAAACTCCGATACTAGCTATCCCAAGCTAGAATACAGGACGTCGGAAACTCCGACCCTAGCTATCCCAAGCTAGAACACTTGTTTTCCGGGTACAAGCCAACCCAAAACACTCCGATTTCAGGTTCGGATCAACCTTTCCTTGTTTTGGAAATCCTCCAAAAACAAGAGCAAAAACTCACAAAGAGTAAGAATATTTAGAGCACAGATGAATACAAAAACAGCTCCTTAAATGAGCAAATATAACAATAAAAGCTTTACTCAAATGAAGAACCCCTTTTTCAGATTTTCTCAAGATGAATGAACGGTTGAACGCTTGAGAAGAGGTTGATTGTTGATTGAAGATCTCTTGAAAGCTTTGAACGATCTCTAGATCAAGGTTGAAACGATAGGCGTGAAGAATTCTCTCCTTGAAAGATCTTCCTTTTCTCTTTCACAATCTCTCTGGTATATTGTGGATCCTCTCTCTTTTTCTCTATGGATATTTCGTTGATCTCAGGCTTTTTCTTGCAAATTTCGGATCCTCTCTTCTGTTCTTCTCTTTTTCTTCTTTTTCTCTTCTCTTCTTTTGATTTCACGTTTGATCCGCTATTTAATCTGCAATTTCTTTCATCATTTAAAGCATTTTGTAGCATTAGAAGCAAGAGAAAACAATTTAGGCAGATAAAGAGCCGTTAGAGGATTTTTAGGAAGCATAAATGACAATTAAAACGGGCAAAAAAATAGCCGTTGCTGACATTTCCCGTCGCAGGGGTCGACTCATGAGTCGACTCATGCTTCAGGAGTCGACTCATGAGTCGACTTCTGTTGCAACAGACCAGAAGATCTGATTTCTGAATTTTTCGGTTCAAATCAGCAGGGGTCGACTCATGAGTCGACTCATGCCTTGTGGGTCGACTCATGAGTCGACTCACAGGTCGTGCCAAGCCAAAAAATCCAGCGTGCCATGGGAATTTTTTCGTGCCATTCAGCTCATAGTGCCATGAGTTGACTCATGAGTCGACTCATGCACTTTAAACCTTCATAACTTCAAAAATATTAGTCCAAACACAATGAAATTTTCACCAATAGATTTCAAATCATTTGTTCTACCAAATGGTACTATCAAATCAGGATTTTAGCAAAATTACGATTTTGCCCTTGAAGAGCATAAGGACTTTTTCAATTGTTTGTATCCCTTCAATCTGCTTTGTAATCATCAAAATCAATCTAGGAGCAACACACATGAAGATGTCTAATCAGAGCACTGAGATCATCGATGTGCTAA
Organism: Elaeis guineensis; assembly: GCF_000442705.2. Classification (NCBI taxonomy): domain Eukaryota; kingdom Viridiplantae; phylum Streptophyta; class Magnoliopsida; order Arecales; family Arecaceae; genus Elaeis; species Elaeis guineensis. The sequence continues at coordinate 63,137,385 of NC_025997.2, forward strand.
CACCTTGCAGATCTCACTCCTCAGCCTCGAATCTAAATCTCTTCTTCTAGATCTTGAAGAAGAAGATCGCTGCACGAACTCTTTCGCATAGATCTGACAGGATTTAAACTAGATCATCATAAAAAGAAGAAGAACCCTTTTTTTCTCTTCTTCTCTCTCTTTTCTCTTCTCTGATCTGATCTCTATCAGAACTGGGCATTGGATGAAGGGGAGAAGGGAGGAAGAGGCGATGGGAAGGAAGATATGATGTAAGGAAGAAGACTCTCTTCTATTACACGCACCCTCTCTCCCTCTTCTTATTTTTTTATTGCACACCACCCAATCCATCATGTGCTAACCCTTCTTAACACCTTAATAGATCAAATCCTATTTGATCTTGGGCATTCAAATCAAAGAGAATGGATGAGATTCAATGAGATAAAAGAAGGACAAGAAAACATATCTCATGCACAAAAACTTGCGCACGTCCACTTTCTCCAATATTTTTAGCACACAAAAATTCCTTCCACATCCTAAAAAAATAGATTTCTATCCTATTTTGAATCAAATTCAAATAAAAAAAATTTAGATGAAAAAGAGTTCCAGATAAGGTGGGGTGCCAATTCACGCATGCAAGAAGAAAGGAGCTCAAAAAAAACAACACCACACTTCTCTTTTTGGTATGATTTTTGGAGAGAGAGTTCTAAAAAAGTTAGGCTCTCTGAGTTATGGTTTATCTGATTCAAGTTGGATCTTAATCAGATTCAAATCGAGTCCGAAATGAAATGAATTCGAAAAGGCTGTCAAGCCTGATCCAATCAGGCTTGAAATCTAAATCTGATTTGAATAATTAAATCTAATTAATATTAAATTAAATTAAGTTTAATTAAGTTAAATTTAATTTAAATTAATTAATATTTAATTTATAATTTAATCAGCTCCAAAAAAAATTACAATATTTGTAATTAAGTCCCTGTGCTAACAATTAGTAGCTACCAAAACTGTAACAATTACAAATTAGTAGTTTCTAAAATTCAAATTATCAATCTGACTGATAATTCAAATATGATCCAAGCTATTGATCAGGTCATGCTCTTTTTGTGTATGATCTCTCATGTTTTATTCTATCTTATAGTGAGACATACTGTGATCTCTATTGCAGTATCATCGAAAATCTTTTCGATGGACTAGAATAATTCATCTCACCTCAACAAAGATCATTGATCCGAAAATAATCTTAGTGAGTTCTCACAATCCACCAATGACATCTAGCAACATGTAGTAGAAACCTAATAGAATAAAAAAGTGAATCCCTAAGTGCAATTATCGTGAGTTCTGACTTGATGGAGGTTATGGAGAACTTATCACACTCCATCGTCAGTCATATGCTAGATTGACTCAACTCGAGTTCATTTGTGAATCTCATAAAATTTTTTTTTCAGTATTCACACTTACTTTGATCAGAGAATTTCTAAACTCAGTCTTACAAATCGCATAGGACTTCTCCTTTTCTATCAAAGTCGATAGATTCCATCTAGATGCATCCTACTCCAAACAGCGAACCTGAACCTACAATGGCCAACATACACAGTAAGGACCCGAATGGCTAGGGACCAAAGAAACATGCAGTCAAACTATGTAGCCTTGCTGTAAATAGCCAACACACTGTAGGTCAAAGGACCAGTCACACCACTGCAGCATCGAAAAAGATCACTGATGAGTGAGAGTAGACATCCAAGTAGTTTCTCATGTTGATCACGCTCAGTGTAAGTTATTCTCTAACAACCACCCGCACTCTCACCCTCAGTGTTTCTACACCACAGACTCGAGACTCATCTATCCTAAAGGTAGGTGATCCGTGCACCGATCTTGAATTGATTGATCACTGTCCTCCATGACGATTCTTCGATCGGGAGCATTCAAAAATTAACCACTAATAATGTATGTCTCAAATTTTCAACATCTTGAGAATATACAAAATCATCTTTGTTAATTTTTAGGACAAATCATGAACACATAAACATGATTGGTTATAAAGACTACACATTAAGTACAAAATATATCTTAGAGAAAGGTATGTGCCAGCCAAGATTGGCTTCTAGGGCAGACATCTAATAGGATTCTTATGAGATAAGGATCTACCTTTTTAAGATAAATAGGTTCCTATTTTGTGTCAGAGTAGTGCCTATATAAAGGGTATGTCTTTAGGATTCCTAGCTAATTGATTTTTGATGAAAAATCTCTCTCTCTCTCTCTCCCTTCTCCATGCCTTCTCTCCTCCCCCTCTTCCTTTCTACACCCAGGAGTTGGGCATCCCCTCTTCTACACCCCAAGAGATAGTGCTTAGTGACTTAGAGATTGAAGATTGAGGAGAAGAAGAATAAGGCTACTGATCAAGAAGTTGATCCTGTAGTCCAGATCAAGATGTTGATCAAAGTATTTAAGGCTAAGATTTTTTTTGGAAAGAAGAATCTTCTACAAGGAGAAATCAATTTGAGATCAATCCCGGTGGATACCCGTAGAGGTCAGACGCATGTGCGGCTCAAACATCTATGAATCCATGATCATCAAAAGTGGTGAACATCTACTCACACCAAGATAAAGAGATCTGATCTCATATGTATATCTAAATTTCATATTGTATATATGTGTTTTCTCCTGAGCTTGGGTAGGATTAGATTTGATCTCTTGCATGTGGGGTTAAAGGATTTAACCTATTTTATTTTTCATTATATTTTTCAAAAGTTTAAAAATCTACACATGCTGCCTACCCAGTTTTCTAATACTTTGGTGGAGGATCGGAGCCAAAAGTTGAGGAATACACCGATTCAGATTTTATGACTGATGTCGATGATAGAAAGTCTACATCAGGGTGTATCTTCTTGTATAATGATGGTACGATTAGCTGGAAGAGTTTCAAGCAACCGATCATTACAGATTCAACCATGGAAGTCGAGTATATCGTCACCTCTGAAGCTGTTAAGGAAGCTTTTTGGTTTAAGAAATTCATTACGGAGCTGGGTATAATGCCATCAGATGCCATTACACTGCACTACGACAACAGTGGTGCCATAGCCCTTGCTATGGAGCCTAGGTCTCACCAGAAGTCCAAGCACATGAGCGGTAATTTCACATCATATGTGAATACCTCAAGAAAAAGTTTGTCGAGATGCAAAGAGTCGACTCCATGCTGAATGTGGCGGATCCGCTGACCAAGCCTCTCAACTAGTAGAAGATCGAAGCTTATTTTGAGAAGATGGGTTTTAGGTATATGGTTAATTGACTTTAGATCAAGTGATAGTTTGTTGAATTTGTGCCCTAGAAGCCAATTATTGCCTGACACATTATGCAATTTCAGAGTTTAAACTTGTGCTTGTAATCTTTTTATCAATAAAGGACTTTTTATTCCAATCATGTTTGTGTCCATGATTTATCCTAGAAATTAACAAAAATAATTTTTGTATATTCTTAAAGAGTTAAGAATTTGAGACATACATTAATTAGTAGTTAATTTTTAAATATTACTGATTAAAGGATCATCATGAAGGACAGTGATCAATATATTGAAGATCGGTGCATGGTGTTAGATGTATATCCTAAAAATCAGTATGGCTGACACATTGTAATAATGCTAGGACATAATTTTGTACTTTATATATTGATTTGATCAATAAAAGGGCAAGTTTATTTTTCATTCAAGTGTGATGTGTCTTTGAATCATCCATGAAATTAACTTTTCGATACATATTCTCAAGGTGTTGAGAATTAGCGATATGTATTTAATTCTTAAATACTCCCGATCATAGTATCATCATGAGGATGGTGATTGATCCGGATAGATTGGTGCATAAATTACTATTTTTGGAGTAGATAAGTCTCTAGTCTACAGTATAAAGACACTAGACGACGAGTGCGAATAGTTGTTAGAGAACAACTAGTACTTAGTGTGACCATACGAGAGATCACTTGAATTTCTATTCAATCGTCAGCGATTGTCTCAATGCTGTAGTTGTGTGAAAGGTCCTTTGACCTGAGATAGTATGATTGCTCGCAGTGAGGCTATTGGAGTTTGACTGATACATAAATATGGATCTCAATGAGCCCTCTATTAGATTGTGGATGGTCGACTGATGTGAGTTTGTGCATAATATAAAATTTTACACAGAATTCTTTGAAGTTTTAATTATCAAATTGCCGACCATTGTTAGTGATGATGGTGTGTGGTAGATTGAATCTGCATATGATTGATTTTTGAATGAAGTCTTCTATCTTACTCTCAGTGATTTGTGCCAGAGGTTCAGCTTCCACCCACTTGATGAAGTAATCGATGGGGACCACTGTAAACTTTCTCTGATCAGATGCCAGAGGGAAAGGACCAAGTATGTCAATTCTTCATTGTGCGAAGGGCCATGGTGTAACAATTGATATCAACTGACTGACTGGTTGGTGTTGTATATTTGCATATTTCTAACATGGTTCACACCTTCGGACAAGTTCAACTGCATCTTTCTTCATGGTGGGCTAATAATATCCTTATCGTAGGACTTGTAAGCTAGAGATTTGTTCTCCATGTGATTTTCATAATTTTTTTTGTGAATTTCTTTGAGTGCATATTCAGCATCTGTCGGTCCCAAATACTTCAGCAAGGGAAGAGAGAATGACCTCTTATATAGTTGACCATTCATTAAAATATATTCACGTTCTCGACTTTATCAATACTCGGCTATTCAAGACATTCGACGAATGTCCGACCCAGTGAGTTGAAAGAAGTAGTTGCAAGTTGCAAAAGTGTGTCGGCTCGAGCATTTTCTGTCTTTGGGATGTGAAAGATCTAAAAATATTTTAGAATTGATGTAAGATCCTTCATCTTCTATAGATATTTCATCATAATGGGGTCTCGAGCTTCAAACTCACCCTTAACCTGTCCAGCAATCAGTTGTGAGTCGGTGAAGACCTTCAGGCTGTTGATATCAAGCTTCTTGGTAATTTTTAAGCCGGCTAAGAGTGCTTCATATTTGGCTTGATTAATCGAAGCTTTAAAGTTGAATCGAAGGGCATATTCAGTAATAACCCCTTCAAAATTGGTGAGGATGAGATCAGCACCGCTGCCCTGTGCATTAGATGCTCCATCAATATGCAGCACCTATGCCGATTTTAAGTCAGATTTGGGAGTCACAGCCAGCTTTATTTTATTGTTAGCTTCATCCTCAGTTTCTTATCAGGTATTGTACACTCAACGACGAAGTCGGCCAAAACTTATGCCTTCATTGATCAATGTGGTGTTGGGTTCCGATGATGCGGTGAAATATAGCCATCAATATGCAGTACCTATGCTGACATTAAGTCAGATTTGGGAGTCACGGCCAGCTTTATTTTATCATTAGCTTCATCCTCAGTTTATTATCAGGTATTGTACACTCAACGATGAAGTCGGCCAAAACTTACGCCTTCATTGATGGATATGGTGTTGGGTTCTGATGATGCAGTGAAATATAGATTTCAAAAATTTTTAACATGCATACAATAATGAAAACTAAGTTCTAAGTTTAACAATTAGACTCATCCACCGGAACTTAAAAAACCCTAAGAACCCCTTGACAATTACAATCAAATAACAAAAACATGTAAATGAGGAGAAAATCAAAAGTTATATACCACCATGAAGACCACGAACTGATGATTTTGAGATCTCTATGAGACTCCAAAGCAGAAGTCCTCCAATAGTGATCCACACAAGATTGATCAAGATCCTTCCCAACTCATCATGGTGCTGCAGCCTTCTTTGCAAGTGGACTGCCGATTGTCCTTCGTAAGAACAGATTGCACCAATGCTTGTATGCCTTCATGACCTCCACTAAGACCTCTTTAGGAACTCTTCCTTAAATGATCACACCACACAAAACTTAAATCAGATGTTCGACACTTGAACATACTGATTTCAGGATAAGCATCTCATGCTTTCCTTTTTCTTTCTCCCTTTCCTTTCCATTTTCTCTCCCTTTTCTCTATCTTTTTTTCTATATTTTTTTCATTATTTCCCCTCATTTCCATGCCCATCCTCAGCCAAAAATGGTATGCCAAAGCAAGAAGTAGCACCCCCTTTAAATAGAAAACATGGGGCGACTCCATGGGACGCCAACTCTTGGCGTCCCTTAACTATTACACGCTCCAATTAATTTTTCCATGTAATCCAATGAGTTGGAATATAATAAAAGGTGTTTCATCTATAGAAGGACTCTTCCTCTATCTAGGAAAAATTAATTCACAATCAAATTGTGTGTGGGAAAGGAATCAACATGAGATATGAAGAGTCTATACCAATAAGGACTCTTCCATAAACTCAATGTAGACATTAAAGGAAAACCAATCTAATTGGCATTCAAACTCCTTGTAAGAGAAGGACTCTTCCTTCTCTTCTACACCCATAATTCTAAGAATCATCTAATGACACAAAAAATTAAAAAATGCATTGAGAATTAAAGAAAAGAAATCAAGAGTCCATGTTGAAATGGACTCTTCCATTTCAACGCCATAAATGGGGCATCCTAAATCCTTTTTGGCATGGAGTTCCTTCTTAGTGAAGGACTCCTCTTCCTCTTCCACATCCCATATTCGAAGGTGCCATCTGATGGTGCACAAAAATAAAGGGCTGCATGGAAGATGTAATAATTTTAAGAGGAGTAAGAAAGAAGGACTCTTCTTCTTAATTCCAAAAATAAATGTGACTCCACCCATATTTATACATGTGGTGTGACATGGAGGAGGTTGATTCTATATGGAACACTTTCACAAAATCAGATAAAACTAACTAATAAATTAGATGGTTCAAACCTAATCACATTAGGTCAAGGCAACAAGACTAGGTTAGCACAAACACCTTTGCACTGAACCCAATTGGGAACTTGGGTTGATTCATATGCTAGCAATTTAATTAACCCATTGAATTTATAATAAATTCAAATTGATTAGACCAAGACTAAATTTTTATTGTGTATGATCCATTAGGTTCCAAATCTAACCAGTAGTGGACCCAAACTCTCGACGAAATCCTAATTCGATTGGATTAGGTCAGCTTGAGAGTCCCAATCAACTAGGACTCTTCCTATTGATTCTCGAATTAAATTTTTTTAATTTTGAAGAGTCCACAAGTTAAGATTGACATCTAGCAATATGTCATGACTATCCAAAAGGTTTAAAATTTGATAAAAATACTAAAATTATCCTTCCATGGTGAGTTACCATGCAATTCAATCCTTCGATCACACAACATCCTGAAAAGGCTATGGGTATGGACAAATATCAAACCCAAATATCTAACCATATGTATCTCGATCCAATAATAATGACTAAGTTGATGAACCAATAGAAATTATTTCTACTATTCATCCCTGCTCAGGCCAAAGACTCTTAGAGTCACCATCCTATGAGATCACATAGGATGTTTCCTCTTACAAGGAGTGATCGATTCCTTGTTGACCATTCACAACCTCCATGCATACTTTTCCATATCCAAAATATCGCATACACATCTCAAGTGGTATTCTAGGGAATAAACCAAAGTAAGGATCCATGTACATAAGGTACCATGATGATCTCAGTTCGAAGGATCACATGCACCACTCTCATTGAAAAACCATCTGTTGACAAACTGTAAGGCTCCATCAGATGTTCTTTCTATGGGTCTGTTCAGTGAACTCATTCTCTAATGAGCACCTACATCTTTGTATTAGTGTCACCACATAAGTAGTTGTGAGATCAACCATCCTCTTCATCGAGCATACATAAGATATACCAATCTTACCGGAGTTATCGATCTCCGACTCGATGATCCAACGACTAAGAATATTTTAGATTGAGACTATCAAGATTCAGGTTTTACTGGTATGATCTCATCATGACCCTAAAATCATTATCCTAATCTATGAGGTTTATCATAATCATAAAAATATGATGTAACAAAGGATAAAACATAATACCTCATATAAATAAAAATAACTAATGTCATGCAAATGAGCAGAAAGATAATAAAGAAATATCCCACCACATCTCTATGCGATTAGCTTGTAGGGTACTATTCTTTCAATCTCCTACTTGCACTAAAGCCAATCCCCTTTGTACCTAATTTTCATGCAATCAGGATGGCGATTACACTGCTACTATGTATGGCTTACTGAACTGTTCCATTATGATGTTCTTAATATTAACTCATTTTAAACCATAAATTAGGTGAAAGTGCCTAGGATGTGTGTGGATACTCGGTGAGACGACACCCAACTTAATGATAAATCTTTCATCAAGTAACTTTTCTTAGCAATCTTTATTAACAGTAATCAACTGAGTCAAATATAGCTTTCTGCTTGGAACTCTTCCAATTCACTACTCCTCTAGTACTTCTCAAGTACTATGAGAATGCTTTTCATAATTTTCAAAAGATCCTATCATGAATCAGCCCAAAATCAATGATTATGCATAAGGCATAATTCATATCAGGCTTGGTACATTGAATATATGGGTTAGTAAACTCCTTTACACCCATTCATGTTGAACCCTTTCAACATAAATTTTATGTACCTAGACTGGGACAAGTCCTGCATCCACTAACATCTATCCCTATAGATGTCAAGTATATTGGATGCTTAACCCATGTCTATTCCATGAAAACTTCTATGATATAAGTAAGCCATTGACTGAGTGCAATATTGGGCTCATCATCCCAATATATTGTATGTCACACACATACATAACCAAGAAGTTAGTAGGACTCCCACCTATCTTCTTGCACACATACATTGTTTATCTATATTTGATGAAGTCAAATATTTTGACTATCTCATCAATAATAGAAGTACTACTCATAAACTACCTGAATTCATAAAAGCATTTGTCCTCACACTAGAGATAATTTTTCTAGTTGGTGTGTGGCAATAGCAAAAAATCCGAATCGACATCCCTGATAGCAACTTGTTGGGTCATACCTATAGATTTTTCAACCATAGTCCAGACTTGGTTGATGTTCAAGGAGTCGATTTCGGATGTCAAGATTTCAGACCAACTGTTAGAGTCTCTATTCATAACAATCTCCGAATGGGTCAAGTAAAAATAGTATTTACAATGATGTATAGTGTATCATCATTCATAATGATAAACTCATATTTTTGAGTGATGTATTACATACTCAAATTGATCTTTCGGTGAGGAGGTGTGCATCATGGTCGTGCCTCATCACTGGGCACATCTGGTTGAAGATTAACTTGTGGATACTCAATTGGTTAAGATAGGATAGTTTATAGGTCTTGAATTTCTCAAATTCAATTATCCTCCCACTGTCCTCTTTTAAATTTTTTTTTTTCCTATAAGGTGGCATACCTACTGACAAAACACCTTTTATCAAGTAGGGTGGTAGAAATACTATCACATACTATTCTTTTAGGATAACCTATAAACCAAAAAAAAACTTATTCTAGCACAAACTTATATACATCAACTCTTTTCACATAAGTTGCGCAACCTTCCTTTTGCCTTTTTCATATCTCATATAGAGTGCTCGTAATAGATTTTGATAGTATCTAATTCAAAATATTTATAGTAATTTTTAGGATATTTCTCATAATGAGACAATAATATTTTTGAAGCATTTTAGAAAACACATCACATTACATATGAAGTGTCTATCTCTGGATTGAGATATTATTAGTCTTTGAATATCCATATGTTCAAGACCTAATACCTTATTGCCTTGAGAGATGTGACCATCATATATTTATTTCTTGTTCTCATTAACATGAAGAATATCATTGAGTGACAGAAACATAAGACCATAGCCATAAAATTTATCAAAAAGAGAATAACTTTTACTCTTAACATTAATTTCAAATTTATGTTACAATATAACATAGGGATTAAAATAATATTTTTGATAAATAATGATCTACTAGTTTCTAAATAAATAGGTTCCTACAGTCTTAGTATGAGTGGACTATCCATCAGTACTAAAAGGCAAGTAGTCACCTCATTTCAACTTTATAGGTCCTGCAACACTTTACAAAAGTGGAACCTAAATAAGGTATCACATATCTAAAATTTTAAAGCTGCAACACTCAATGAATTATTAATTTGTATCACATACAAACTATTAGCAGATGCAACTTTTGCATCCTGCTATTGCTTCATGCTTGCAAGACAATTATTGCCATTTATCTTATCATTGTTGTAATGATATTAGATATCCTAAGTGAAAATATTCTTCACCTTCTTTTCCTCAACCATTCCATGACATTCAGTCAATTTTAAAAATATCCTATGCAGGGAATGTAAAGATGTAAATTTGTATATTAAAACTTTTGGGAATAGTGTCCCAAAGCCAATCGTCAGCCTATTGACAATTATGCTCTTTCTTGTATTAGTATATAAATTATAAATAAATAAAAGTTATTTTGATATTTTTTATCACAAATTATTTCATCTTCTAATGAACTCCTGTGTTGTGGTGAAGTCCTTAGGACTATTTAGACTCGACAAAGGAGGATTTGTCGTTTAGTCTTTAAATCTGTTTGTGACCAAATGATACGTTGTTACCAAGGACAACAACATTTATCAAGCATAGGTCGTTGTGTGCCATATGGGTTGGTTGTCCTCTTAACCAAAGAGTGTGGAGACACTGGTATGGCATACAGGTGAGATGTAAAGGTACATCTGCACTGAACGTGACCAACTCTGGAGCTATTTCTGCTGTCAAGATTTACTCCGATGGGATATGGGTATAAATGTCTCTCTGACCTGAGACCGCCATGGTGATTTGCAAGCAACTCACTGTACTTAGGCACTGGACTACCTAAATTTCTAATTCAGTGACGGAAGACTGCTGGGTGTAGTCAAGTACTTGACTTGTCGGTATGTGTGTCAAGATGGGATTGACCACTCCAGTTCAGGAGCCGTGTACAGTCATGTTTCAATTTAGCAAAACCTTGGCTAAGGTAGTTCTAGTGAGGAGTCACAGGACTGTTTGAGTTGAGCACGATTCAGATGATCTAATCAGGGTTGACAGTTTAACCCTGAGTCGTCCTAAACACAGGGATCAAAAGGGATGAATTATATAGTAACCATATTTACATAGGTTCTGATTGTTGCGATTGTAACTATTCGACCTATCCGGACATCGGGTATCATTGCTAGATGGTCACTTCAATTAGTACAAGAATTGGTTCCTGTGCTACCGGCTTAGGTTCGAACCTGCGGGGTCACACACATTAGAGGTTTCTATCTGATCTGATGGCTGATGAAGAGTCTTAATACTCATGGACTATGAGTCCTACATGTCTGAGACTCTAAGATCGAGAATCAGGATTCTCTGATCATGAGTTCCACACATTTTGGATACCGGGGTCAAGAGTCCCACTAGTTTGGGACTCTTCGATCAAGATTTCATATCGATGGACTTTGATACCCGATTGCCCATCGAATTTGGGCTCAGTATTTATGAAAGGTTTAATTAATGATTTGATCGCTAATTAACTCAATTTGATTGGGTAATTACTTTTGGATCAAGTCCAATTGAATTGGTTCAGTTGGGTTTGACCTGATTAGGTTATGTGTTGACCTAATCGTCGAAGTGGTTTGGTCCCTGATTTGATCAAGGATTGGGCTTAGTCAATTCCTGATTTGATTAAGATTTTATTTAGCTTAATTAAGCTTAATTAAGTTAGGTTCAATTTAGTCTAATTGTGCTTAACCTATTTTGATTAGGTTGGCTCAATTAGGTTTAAACCACCTTGACTTTTCTCCCTGCGCCACCTCACTTTTTCAGTGCCCATTTGAATTCATGAGAAGCAACTTCTCATGAATTTTCTCCCACACAGAAGGCATCTCATGCCCACACTTGTGCGCCAAATTTTGGATAAACTTGATTTGTTAGCCATTCAAATTCAAAGGGTGTTTGAATTTAAATGGATAACTTATCCCTTGCGCCTTCTTGCCTTATCCATCTTGTGCACCACTTATCATACACGAGAAAGAGTTTCTCATGAAAACTCTCCATGCACAAAGAAGCCATGCCTCCTCTCTTCTCACGTGTAGAGTGGATAGGAATGAGTTGGTTGGTATTTGAATTCAAATTCGATTTGAATTCAAATGAGCAACCACTTATCTTTATCCTCTCACACGGTAAAAATGCTGCAAAGATGCGGTCTTGCATCGTTTTAAAAAGGAGATAAGAGAGGGCATGCGAATAGATGATCAGAGAAAAATGGGTGGCGTGAGAGAGGTTTCTAGCATGAGAAAAGAAAAGAAAAGAAGAGAAAAGGAGAGAGAAGTGGGCGCACTTTTTTCTCGTGTTCCCTAGGGTTTTGGCTTAGGGTTCGGGAAGTGAGAACATGAGCTACGAGTGTTGTGAGCCCACCAAACTTTAGAGAGAGTATCATCAACCTCTCTACCATCTTTGTTGATGATCTGGAGCATCCAAAGAGTCGACAGACATCGATCGAAGGAGTTCGATCAACATCGGCCATCAAAAAGGTATAGTCATGAACTAGCATTCGTGAGGAGCCGATCAGACTAGGAGCTTCATGTGGATGATCCACAGAGGCTAGATATATTATGTGGCTGTATTGTGATGATCAGACCCTCCCGACGGTGATCAGATTGTGGCAATCGACTACCCGCACAAAGGTATTGTGTTCTGAACACATAACAATAAATTATTTATTATTCAAAAATTTAAATTTTAAATTTAAATACATGCATCCTATATATCACATTTAGATCCTAGTATAGGATAAATATATGTTAATTAATTAGATTAATTAATAATTTTCACTGTAAAATAGTAATTTTGAAAAGTTTTAAAATTATCATTTTACCCCTGTACTAAATTTTACTTCAAATGGTATCAGAGCCAGGTTCTAAAATATGATATATATATTTGCATGCATAGATTAAGTTATAATCTAAAAGTTTAAAATTGAAATTTGAAATTCAAAATTTAAAATTTGAATTTTGAAAGTTGTTCGAAATTCAAAATTTAAAAATTTGAAATTTGAAATTTAAAATTCAAAATTCAAAATTTTCAAATTTTAAATTCAAAATTTAAAATTTGAAATTTGGTTAAAATTTTAAATTTGAAATTCAAAATTTAAAATTTGAAATTTGAAATTCAAAAATTTGAAATTTAAAATTTGTTTAAAATTTGAAATTCAAATTTTAAAATTTGAAATTTGAAATTTAAATTTTGAAATTGGTATATTTAGATATACTTGATCCAAGTAGCAAGTAATCTAATTGGGTTGGTTGTCATGGTCGTCCGGTCATAGGAGAAAAGTGGGTTTAAAGGCCCTCTCCTCCCATTCGATGGGGTTCTCCTATGGCGGTAGGGGTGCCGCTGTAATTATATCCCATGCAGATGAAGCAGCGAAAGGACTTAATTGTAAAGGTTCAATTGTAAAATTTATCATGAATGTGTTAGATTAGATCTAAAGAAATATTCATGATTTATTTTGATTGAGTTATTTTCTGTTATGTAATTAGCAATAGGATTACTATTTATGAAATGTGCTGATCTATTTATGAAATGAGTCAACATATTTGGTGAACAGAAAATAAAACCTTTCAAATTTAAAAATTATTTTTGAAAAGCCAAACCTTGATCCATCAGCCCAAATACTTAATTAAAAGAATTAAGTGTTGTCAAGTTGGTCTAGAATTGTGAATTAAGACCTAAGACAATTGCATAAACTTGTGGGTCAATGGGTTAGATGGATCAGATCCATAATTGAGTTAGACCTAAGGTTAGCTTAAAGAAATAGACTAAATTAGAGTAATTGGTCAAATCTAATCAAAAGTTGAATTAGATTAGGACAAGGACACTCTATACTCAACTCCAATAGTTGTAGTTGAATGGGTCCATGTCTTTAACTAGACCAAGATGGACTTAATTCATGGCTACATGGTGGAACCCTATTTACTAAGTTGATCAAATTAAAACTAATGAACCGGTTGGTGTCTAAGATAAGTTCGACAGTCTGACCAGTGGTTTTTAAGTGGGAGCTACTCGCATTGATTTGATCTCTGACGAGTTAATGGCATATCCTCACCACTGATCTCACTTGCCTGGCCAACCTGGTGAGTTAGGTTTAAATTAGATCACTTGGTGATTAGGGCTCACCCATATCATTAGGTAAATCAGTGTAAACTGATTTAGGTGCTCCTAATGCTGGCTTTAATTAAATCTTTTTTAATCTGACTTGGTGAAGTCAGTGGGAGGATTGAAATTGGCTGGTTAATTTCTTCTCTTCCTTCACTTAAGAAAATCCTCAAAAATTATTAGGTCCCTAAAATGATTAAGTTATAGTGATAACTAAGTCATAGCCTCCCATTAAGTGAGTGATAATGAGTCTATTAGTTTAATAATCACTGGAGGCCCAAAGGCCTGGTGCTTATTGACTAATGGAATTATCATTCATAGTATGATAATTTGGTTGAGTCTTTCTGATGGTGGTCAGGTTGGCCGGCCAAAGTCGAGCCTGATCATTTATTGGTCCGATTCACCAAATCAAGTCATGTTAATGGTTGGACCTAACTAGATCTTTTCAGTGGAGGCCAAAGCCTACTGATTAGGTTCTGAGGCAAAATTTATTACTAGAAGTTGTTTAGAGAAATAATTGGTTATGAACCTACCCATAGATCCACATGGGTTGACCAACCAAAGTTGGACTCATGTGTGGTCTGTGTGGATTCTAGTACCCACTAAGGAATTAAAGTAATTCCTCGAATTGGAGGTTGAGGCTACCAGTTCATAAAAATACTGAGAGAAACTTTAGACTAAAGTCCAAGTCTTTAGTATTAATAATTTATATACTAATAGAGGTCTGATTTTTCTTTATGCAGCTATGGCCACTATCCTGTTGCTCCGATCATTATTAGATAATGACAAGCTCATGGGACCTAATTTCGATAGCTGGTATCGAAAATTAAAATTCATCCTTGAGCATGAGTGGATCCTTTATGTAGTAATGGATCCGACACCCGAGGAGCTAGCCCCAAATGCTAGAGGGACGGTCCGAGATACTTACTAAAAGTGGCTTAACAATCGCACCACCGTTCGATGCATAATGTTGGCGTCAATGAATGATGAGTTCAACTATAGGTTTAAGAACGCCCAACCATAAGAGATGCTTCAAATATTGAGCGACTCCTTTGGCATGCCTGATGATGTTGAAAGGCACAAAACTAGTTGTGCTATTTTCAATGCTCGGATGAGGGATGGGGCCTCAGTCATCGATCATGTACTATACATGATAGAAATGATTGAGCACCTAAGTAAACTGGGCTTTCCCTTGCACGAGCAGCTCGGTAAGGATGCGATCCTTAATTCTTTACCCAAATCCTTCCTCCCCTTTCTTACTCATTTTCGAATGACAAAGCCTGCAGTGAACTACCATGGCTTGTTGAGGTTGCTGCAGAACTTTGAGAAGGACCACCAGCTCCATAAGGAGTCGATGAATATTATGGGAGGGTCTTCTTCTCGGCGTCGACCCTTTAAGAAAGGGAAGAAGAACAAGAAGAAGAAGAATGAGAAGGTGCAGTCGCATGCTGGGATGTCTGCACAGGATCAGACCAAGAAGCGCATGCCCGACCAGAGCCAGGCGGAGTGCTTCTTTTGCAAGAAGCAGGGGCACTGGAAGAGGAACTGTCCTCTATACATTGCCTCCCTGGACCCGAACAGGCCGAAGAAGAAGCAGGGTAATTATATGATAACACCTTGCAACTTTTTCATTTGTGATACTACTGTCTGGGTATTGGATACCAGAAGCCCTTATCATATTTGCAATTTGATGCAGGGTCTGCAGGTCAGTAGGAGATTTGATGTCCGCGAGAGGTTTCTGAACATTGGAGATGGAAGCAAAGTTCCAGTTCTAGCTTTAGGAATCATGAACCTTGTAATCAATTCTCGTAATGTAATTCTGAGTGAATGTCACTATTGTCCAAACTTTTTATTAAATATTATTTTTGTAGGCCTTTTGGCCATGTACGATTATGAATTTTTAATAAAAGAAAATATTTACAATATCATTTTGAATGGTGTTACAATGTTTGTTGGACAAATAAATAATGAAATTTACTTACTATCACAGCCTGTTAATGTGGTTCAAACCTTCGGTAAATGCCCTAGAATAGATAATGTGTCAGAAGTCTACCTTTGGCACTATAGGCTAGGTCATATCAATAAGAACAGGATAAACAGGTTGGCTCAAGAAGGAATTCTTGAAGTTGGTGATTGTGAATCACTTCCAACCTGTGAGTCCTGTCTTCTTGGGAAGATGACCAAGTCATCTTTTACTAGAAAAGGTGAAAGAGCCAGTGAACTCTTGGGTCTGGTACATTCTGATGTATGTAGACCCATGAGCTCAAGTGCAAAAGGTGGATATTTCTACTTCATAACCTTCATAGATGATTTGTCGAGGTATGGGTATGTCTACTTAATGAAGCATAAGTCGGAGTCATTTGAAATGTTCAAACTATTCCGAAATGAGGTAGAAAAATAAATTGAAAAGTGTATTAAAACTCTTCGATCTGATCGAGGAGGTGAATATCTTTCCAATGATTTTCTGACATATCTTGGAGAGAATGGTATTCTCTCTCAATGGACACCTCCTGGAACACCACAGCATAATGGTGTGTCTGAAAAGAGGAATCAGATCTTGTTGGACATGGTTCGATCCATGATGGGGTTTGCTAGTCTGCCGATCTCCTTCTGGGGATATGTGCTCGAATCAGCTTGTTACCTTCTAAATAGGGTTCCAAGTAAGTCTGTAACCAAAATGCCATATGAGATAAGGATAGGACGTAAGCCAGTACTCTCGCACCTTAGGGTTTGAGGGTGTCCGTCTTATATTAAACATTTAATTACTGACAAGCTTGGACCTATGTCTGACAAGTGTAATTTCATAGGGTACCCAAAAGAGACCAAAGGATATTATTTCTACCTATCTGATGAGCAAAAGGTGTTTGTCAGCCTTAAAGCAATCTTTTTAGAAAAGGAGTTCCTTGGTGAAGGGACTGTTGCCTCTAAAATCGAACTTGAGAAAGTTCGGCAGGTGAAAAAACTGACATAAGTAGCTGAACCTGAACGGAATTTGGTTAGATCAGATCTAGAGCCCATTGTTCCTGCACTCTTAAGGCGATCTGATAGAGTACCACGTTAACTGGACAGATACTATGGTTTCTTGGTCCGGGACGGCGATCCTATCGAACTTGATGAAAACGATGAGGATCCGATTACCTACATGGATGCAATGCAGAGACCTGACTTTGAGAAATGGCTAGAGGCCATGAAATCCGAAATAGAGTCCATGAAGGTCAATGATGTGTGGACATTGGTTGACCCATCCGAAGGAGTAAAACCCATAGGGTGTAAGTGGGTTTTCAAGAGGAAGAGGGGCGCAGACAAAAAGGTGGAGACCTATAAAGCCCATCTGGTTGCCAAGGGATGTCGTCAACGTTATGGTATAGACTATGATGAGATGTTTTCTCCTGTGGCAATGCTCAAATCCATTCAGATTATGCTTGCGATAGCTGCCCATCTGGACTATGAAATCTAACAGATGGATGTGAAGACAGCTTTCCTAAACGGAGAGCTAGACGAAGAGGTGTATATAATACAACCTGAAGGGTTCACATCTACAGATGAGTCTAAGGTGTGCAGGCTACAAAAGTCCATTTATGGACTTAAACAGGCATCCCGAAGTTGGAACATACGTTTTGATTAGACGATCAAGATGTATGGTTTCGTTAAGAATGGAGAAGAGCCCTGCATTTATAAGTGGGCTAATAGTCTAGTAGTGGTATTTCTTGTATTGTATGTGGATGACATTCTCTTAATCGGGAATGATGTCCCTGCATTACAGGGAATAAAGATTTGGCTGTCGTCACAATTCTCCATGAAGGATCTGGGAGAAGCTTCCTACATCCTAGGGATGAGGATCTATAGGGATAGATCTAAAAGGTTGCTTGGCTTATCCCAGTCCACGTATATTGATACTATGCTGAAGAGGTTCAGCATGGAGAATTTCAAGAAAGGCTATCTACCGATAGGCCATGGAATTTCTCTCTCGAAGAGGATTTGTCCAACAACACCTCAAGAGAGAGTGTATGGGTAGAATTTCATATGCTTCGGCAGTGGGATCTATCATGTACGCCATGACATGTACACGATCAGATGTGGCATGCTCACTAGGGGTAGTGAGTAGATACCAATCTGATCTAGGGGAGAATCACTGGAAGGTTGTTAAAACCAGCCTGAAGTATTTAAGAAATACTAAGGATCAGTGGCTTGTTTATGGTGAATCGGACTTGAGACTTATAGGGTTTATAGACTCTAGTTTTCAATTTGATCACGATGACAGCAAGAGTGTGTTGGGATTTATTTTTACCCTTAATGGTGGGGTTGTCTGCTGAAAAAGTTCCAAGCAGCACAATGTGGCTGATTCAGTTTGCGAGGCAGAGTATGTCGCTGCATCAGATGCTGCCAAAGAAGCGGTGTGGCTGAAAAAATTCATCACCGAGCTCAGAGTAGCACCCTCCCTTGTTGGTCCAGTTTTGCTCTACTATGATAGCTCTGGAGCCATTGCTCAGGTGAAGGAACCAAAGGCACACCAGCGAATGAAGCATATTCTGCGCTGCTACCATCTCATCCGAAAAATCATGGATCGAGGTAACATCGACTTTCAAAAGATCAACGGGAAGGAGAACCTGGCCGACCCATTCATTAAAGCCATTGCAGTGAAGGAGTTCGACAACTTCAAGTCGAAGATGGGTATTAAATACTGCATCGATTGGCTTTAGGCCAAGTGGAAGATTGTTGGGAATAGTATCCCAAAGCCAATCGTCAGCCTTTGACGGTTGTGCTCTTTCTTATATTAGTATATAAATTATAAATAAATTAAAGTTATTTTGATATTTTTTATCACAAATTGTTTCATCTTCTAATGAACTCCTGTGTTGTGGTGAAGTCCTTAGGACTATTTAGACTCGACAAAGGAGGATTTGTCGTTTAGTCCTTAAACCTGTTCGTGACCAAATGATACGTTGTTACCAAGGACAACAATGTTTATCAAGTATAGGTCATTGTGTGTCATATGGGTTGGTTGTCCTCTTAACTAAGGAGTATGGAGACACTGATATGGCATACAGGTGAGATATAAGGGTACATCTGCACTGAACATGACCGACTCTGGAGCTATTTCTACTGTCAAGATTTGCTCCGATGGGATATGGGTATAAATATCCCACCGACCTGAGACCGCCACGGTGACCTGCAAGCAACTCACTGTACTTAGGCACTGGACTACCTGAGTTTCTAATTCAGTGACGGAAGGCTGCTGGGTGTAGTCAAGTACTTGACTTGTCGGTGCGTGTGTCAAGATGGAATTGACCACTCTAGTTCAAGAGCTATGTACAGTCGTGTTTCAATTTAGCAAAATCTTGGCCAGGGTAGTCCTAGTGAGGAGTCACAGGACTGTTTGAGTTGAGCACGATTCGGATGATCTATCAGGGTTGACAGTTTAACCCTGAGTCGTCCTAAACACAGGAGTCAAAAGGGATGAATTATACAGTAACCATATTCACGTAGGTTCTGAGTGTTACAATTGTGGCTATTCGACTTATCCGGATGTTGGGTACCATTGCTAGATGGTCACTTCGATTAGTACAGGAATTGGTTCCTATGCTACCGACTTAGGTTCGAACTTGCGGGGTCACACACATTAGAGGTTTCTATCTGATCTGATGGCTGATGAAGAGTCCTAATGCTCATGGACTATGGGTCCTACATGTCTGAGACTCTATGATCGAGAATCAAAATTCTCTGATCATGAGTTCCACACATTTTGGGTACCGGGGTCAAGAGTCCCATTGGTTTGGGACTCTTCGATCAAGGTTTCATATCGATGGACTTTGATATCTGATTGCCCATCGAATTTGGATTTTATATTTATGAGAGGTTTAATTAGTGATTTGATGACTAATTAACTCAATTTGATTGAGTAATTATTTTTGGATCAAGTCCAATTGAATTGGATTCAGTTGGGTTGACCCGATTAGGTTAAGTGTTGACCTAATCGTCGAAGTGGTTTGGTCCCTGATTTGATCAAAGGTTGGGCTTAGTCAATTTCTGATTTGATTAGGATTTTATTGAGCCTAATTAAGCCTAATTAAGTTGGTTTTAATTTAGTCTAATTGTGCTTAACCTATTTTGATTAGGTTGGCTCAATTAGGTTCAAACCACCTTGACTTTTCTCCCTGCGCCACCTCGCTTCTTCAGTGCCCATTTGAATTCACGAGAAATAACTTCTTGTGAATTTTCTCCCATGCAGAAGGCATCTCATGCCCACACTTGTGTGCCAAATTTTGGATAAACTTGATTTGTTAGCCATTCAAATTCAAAGGGTGTTTGAATTTAAATGGATAACTTATCCCTTGCGCCTTCTTGCCTTATCCATCTTGTGCGCCACTTATCATACACGAGAAAGAGTTTCTCATGAAAACTCTCCATGCACAAAGAAGCCATGCCTCCTCTCTTCTCACATGTAGAGTGGATAGGAATGAGTTGGTTGGCATTTGAATTCAAATTCAATTTGAATTCAAATGAGAAACCACTTATCTTTATCCTCTCACGCGGTAAAAATATTGCAAAGATGCGGTCTTGCATCGTTTTAAAAAAGAGATAAGAGAGGGCATGTGAATAGATGATCAGAGAAAAAAGGGTGGTGTGAGAGAGGTTTCTGGCATGAGAAAAGAAAAGAAAAGAAGAGAAAAGGAGAGAGAAGTGGGCACACTTTTTTCTTGTGTTCCCTAGGGTTTTGGCTTAGGGTTCGAGAAGCAAGAACATGAGCTATGAGTATCGTGAGCCCACCAAACTTTAGGGAGAGCATCATCAACCTCTCTGCCATCTTTGCTGATGATCTGGAGTATTCAAAGAGTCGACAGACATCGATCAAAGGACTTCGATCAACATCGGCCATCAAAAAGGTGCAGTCATGAACTAGCATTCGTGAGGAGCCGATCAGATCGAGAGCTTCGTGTGGATGATCCACAGAGATCAGACATGTTGTGTAACTATATTGCGATGATCAGACCCTCCCGACAGTGATCAGATTATGGTGATCGACTATCCACACAAAGGTATTGTGTTCTAAACACATAACAGTAAATTATTTACTGTTCAAAAATTTGAATTTCAAATTTAAATGCATGCATGCTATATATCATATTTAGATCCTAGTGTAGGGTAAACACATGTTAATTAATTAGATTAATTAATAATTTTTACTATAAAATAATAATTTTGAAAAGTTTTAAAATTACCATTTTACCCCTGCACTAAATTTTACTTCAAAAACATAATGGGACTACTCATGATGACATGCACAAGTTAGATGAGGATTTTTATCTAATTGTGTCTCCCACTATTCAAAAAAATTTCAAGCCTTCAAGTATGAAATCGAAAAATCTTATCATGAAATTTCTTAGTGGGGTTGAGATTTCAATTCCTCATAAAAAATCTTGTGGATAGCACAACAAGCTTCTATGAGTTCAAGGGTAAGTAACTCTTAACTAATTGCATCTCATGCAACTCTCAATATAATTTTTACCTCTAAAATACTTATAGCCTTGTAAATAGTACAACAAACTATAGTATTTTAGTTAAGTCATGCCCTTCAATCCTATATGATCATACCTGAATAATACTATCCTTGTGGATAGCATAACAAGACAGCACTATTAGAATATGCCATCAACAACCCTAGGTCAATATCATACCAATCACTATAGCAAGCTTTGTGGATAGCACAACAAACTCACTATAGTTCTTGATATATTTTATTGATTTAGTATGAGCCAAATATAATTAGTTTCATGATACACTAAGATAGTATTAAGCCAGTCCCCACAGCAAGCCTTGTGGATAACACAACAAGCCTATTATGGTTCTTGACATAATAGTGACTTAATATGAAGGCATGGATAGTGTTCTTAATACTTTGCCATTAAGACTTAATATAATTTAACTGAGGAACTTAGGTCTCATGCACATCCTAAACATTTAATCATACATCATATGCAATGTTAATTCAAATACTAACTACCAGCATGTAAGAGCATATCAAGGAAAATAAATAGTTATGGACTTTGAAAAAATCATCCGAACTATAGGATAATCTTTGGGTCTAACCCTAGGTGAATTATAGATTGAACCATCTCATGATCAATCTTAATGCATCTCAACTCTTAAACGCCAGGTAGTCAAGTCTTCATCACCATGAAGTCTACTATTGATGCAGAAATCCACCTACGTCGGAGAAGCTAGAGTTGAGGGAGTCGCGGTCGCCGCCGGGACCTGCAAAGGAAGTCTAAACCGGAGTTGGGGGTGCTCTGGCAAGATCCTCCGATGCTCAAGTCAGTTCTCTGCCTCAACAAGAATGGAGTGCTCGAACAGAAATTTTAGCAGAGTTTTGGGATAGAAATTTGAGCTTAGAGAATAACGTATTTGGGGTCCCCCTTTTATAGGCAGAGGGCCCAACAGACTCATAGCGATGTTTGTAGCCATCTGGCCATGGGTCGCTCAGGGTCAGGAGGAGTTTGTTGTAAAGAGTAGTGGAGTGGAATCGTGGCCATCACCGGGACCTGCCACGTGGAGTCTGTTGCGGGGAGTAGAGTGGCGTCCGTTGTCGTGACTTGCCAGATGGTGGTGGAGCCATGCGGTATCCATCGCAGGAAGTGGAGCAGAGTTGAGGCCATTATTATGGTCTGCCAGGGAGTGATGGAGCCGCACGAAATTCATCACAGGAAGTGGAGCAAAGTCGTGGCCATTACTGCGGCCAGCCAGGGGGTGATGGAGCCGCACAAAATCCGTTGCAGGAAGTGGAGCAGAGTCATGGCCATTACTGCGGCCTGCCAGGGGGTCCAGGCCTGTTGGCCGAAGTTCGATTGGGGTGTCTAGCGGAGAGAGGTGGCTAGATATCCATCTGAGAGGAGCTCGGATGCTGCAAATCCTGTTGGGTGCCTTGGGCGTTAAGGTGGTAGGCGAGGACCACTTGCCGTAGGAGCTCGGTCAGAGGCTTCTCGCAGACGTAGCCCGGTTTCACGCAGACTTCGACAGAGGGCCGACCGATGGTGGATGTCGGATGGTGCTGGAGAGGTTCATCCATCGGAGGGGTCCGCTACTGAATTCTGTGAGCACGGCATTTGCCCGCTTATAGAAGTTTGGTCAGAGTCCGATCTCCGTAGAAGCCTGGATGGGGATCATTTGTCGAGGAGTCTCGGCCAAGGCCTGTCTGCAACAGAAATTCAAAAGGAATTCATCCATAATGGAAGCTCGGGTGAAGGCATACGGTGGGAATCCGGCACGGACCGCTCGTGGTAGAAATTTGAAGTAGATCGTTTGCAGCGGAAACTCAGAGTGGGTTGCTTGCAGTAGGAGCTCGGAGTTCGGCTCCCGTAGGAGTCTGGACGAAATCTTCCTGCAGTCGAAGTTGGGGACGAAGTCCGGCTCCCGTAGGAGTCCGGACGAAGTCTACCTGCAATTGAAGTCGGGGATGAAGTCCGGCTCCCGTAGGAGTCCGGATGAAGTCTACCTGCAATTGAAGTCAGGGATGAAGTCCAGCTCCCGTAGGAGCCCGGATGAAGTCTTCCTGCAATTGAAGTCGGAGATGAAGTCCGGCTCCCGTAGGAGTCCGGACGGAGTCTTCCTGCAGTCGGAGTCGGCGATGAAGTCCGGCTCCCGTAGGAGTCCGGGCGAAATCTTCCTGCAGCCGGAGTTGGGGATGAAGTCCGACTCCTATAGGAGTCTGGATGAAGTCTACCTGCAATTGAAGTCGGAGATGAAGTCTGGCTCCCGTAGGAGCCCGGATGAAGTCTACCTACAATTGGAGTCGGAGACGAAGTCCGGCTCTCGTAGGAGTTTGGGCGTAGTCTTCCTGCAATTGAAGTCGGGGATGAAGTCCGACTCCCGTAGGAGTCCGGATGCAGTCTAGAAGGTGGTCGATCATCGTGAAAACTTGGGTGGAGTCCGTCCATCGTGAAGAATCCGGTCGACGCTGGTGGGGGCTTATCCATCGGTGAAACTTGGGAGTGTTGCAAAGGCTCGACCGCCAGAGAGGTTCGGAAAGATGTTGCCGAAGGTCGGAAGTCAGTAGAATCCCCGGAGGGTCACTCCTATCATGAACTTTGGCTGTGGGATATTTTATACCCAACACCAGTCTCCCTACTTTCGAGTTTGAGTTTCGAATGAAGGAAGTACAGAAAAATTTTCACAGCCGAAGTTGTCCCCTTGAATCCTGTGCACGATCGCCCTCAGATATTCTGGCATTTAATGCGCGCGTGCTGGAGTCTTTTCAAATCAGGGTGATCCGAAGGGACCTTTTAAAATTTTTGCTGGAGCGTTGGCCCAAGTACGGTGCAGTAATGGCTCTGTCAGCTGTCAGCTACTTTTAGCCGCCTGCGGTGGCGAGTGGGACACGTGGCGAGCGTGGGTCGGCCTGGGGAGATCCGCGATAATTATAGCGTCAGATCGTAGGGTCTATTTAAACCTGCCTTTTCGCCTTCAGGAGTCTCATTCCGCCTGAGAGTTCTGTCGGTGTCTGCCTTCTCTCCGAGAGCTCTGACCCTCTTTGGCGTCCACCTTGGCCCTAAGTGTTCTTCGAGTCATCCCTGTCCTCACCCCTCTGCATCTTTTGGAGCGACCTAGGTTAGTCCCAGAACTTTCGTTTCTCTTCTTGCCATCTAGGTGCCCTTTCTCCTCCATTTTTCTTCTGCCGCATTCCTCTGGTTTGGTCCCCTGCAAACCTTTCACCTCTTGTCCCGCCTGATTTCTCTAAGATTTTTAGGGTCTTTGTTTGAAATATCTTCTGGCACCTCCGCCTCTAGTGGTTCCAGGAGTTCGTCCGCCTCAGCCCCCAGAACCCCCACACTGTAGACGAACCCACATCTAGGGCTGGGCCTCACCCGATTTTTGCATCGGGTGCCATTCCCTGTTCTCTGACTCCGGATGAACTTTTACTGATAAGGGTTCAGTATGGAGTTCCTCCGGAGTATAATCTGGAGCTTCCTGGTCCCGCCGACTGGGCTAGCACCCCTCCACCTAGCCGTTTCTATCTGTATCAGGAGGCCTTCCGTACCGAACTCCGACTTTCGCTTCCATCCTTCATCGTCGCCCTTTTCCATTTTTTAGACATTTCTTTAGCTTCAGTTGTGCCGAATTCCTTTAGGTTTTTGATAGGGTTCCTCTCCCTTTACCACGTAGTCGAAGTTCAGCCATCTCTTTCTTTGTTTAGGTATTTTTACACCTTCAAGCGCCACCCCTCGGTGAAGGACTGGTGGTATTTCTCCCCTCAATTTGGCAAGAATGGGTTGCTGAAAGGTGCTCCCTCTTCAATCCACAACTGGAAGGGGAAGTACCTCTTCATCCAATGCCCGACCTTGAGGCTGGGATTGCCCCCTTGGGGCTCCCTAAGGGACTCTGTCCGCAGGGCTCCTAGCCTAGGGGAGGACGACCTTCAGGCTACCCAAAAACTTCTTAGTTACTCAACTCCTTCCCTTCCCAACCTTCTGAAGGAACAGTTTTTGTTCAAAATCGGCTTGAGCCCCTTGGACCCTGCGAGTATCCCATCTTTCCTTTCCTTTTCTTTTCTCCCGCTCTTCTTCTCTCTTTTTTTTTTTTTTTTTACACATCACTTCTTCCTTTTTCACTCCATTACTGATCTCTTTTGTTCACTTCTTCCTTTTTTTTTTTTTTTTTTTTAAGAATGGACGTCAAAGCAGCACGGATGCTCGTCAGGGGCCTCAAGGCTCACAAAAGAAAAGGTGCCGCAGCCTTCGGATCGGCAAAGATGGCCAGAACGGAGGAGATGAGCTCGGCCATGCCTGCCCGGGCGGCCCTCGCGGTCGATGTTCCTTTAGACGTCGAACCTCCGGCTCCCCGAGCCTCTTCAAGGAGTTCCCCCATTGAGGCTCCCGCTTCGGGGGTCCACTTCGAGGAGGTGCCAGGGGTTGAGAGGGAGAGGAGAAGGAAGTCGGTGGCCCGCAGGGTGAGTAGCCGTCGAGCCGCCATCGAAGAGTCCCTCGGTTCTGAAGGAGAGCTGGGGGAGAATCCCTTTAATGACAGGGACTTGATAAAGTGACTGATCGACGGCTGCATCCTGCCCGAGGTCGTCCAGAGGATTGATCACGTCGATCCCGAACAGTGGGTTTGGGACTCCCTAGGGTCCTTTCTCGAGGTAAACAGGTTCACCTTCCCCCTTGTCCTCACTCCTTCGTTTAATTAATTCTTCAACTTTCATTCTGACCTCCTGGCCGCCCTTGCAGATCGAGCACCAGCTCCTTGCCAACATCGAGGCGACGAATCGGGTGAGAAGGGATGCCATTCAGGTGGAGGAGAGTCATCGGGCCGAAGTAGCCCGCTTCAAAGAAAAGGTTGCTGAGGTAGCCAACCTCCAAGAGGCCCTTGAGAAAGAAAAGCAGACCTCGGAGGAGACGGTGAGGAAGGTGGAGGCCGAGGTCGCAAATTTAACAGAGCAGATTTTGGTTCTGATCTCGGAGGCCAGGGTCCTAGCAGTGGAGGAGTTCAAGGCCTCCGCGCATATGAGGGACCTGAACGTCAAATTCGGCCAAGAAGCATTCATCAAAGGGTTCGAGCTCTGCCAGGAGAAGGTGGTCAGGAAATTTCTCGAGCTCGATCTCAGCTTCTTGGATGAGGCATCTGAAGACGAAGCCGGGCCCTTTCCCCCTGCCACTGCCACCACAGCATCCCTTCCAAGAACACCGAGCTCCCCGACTCCTACTTCAGAGGTCTGAGACCTCTGACTTTGTATTTTTCTTTTATTATAATTTTTCTTTTCCCTCTTATCTTCAAGAAATATTCAATCAATAAAATTGAGTTTCTCCTTACGGAGGGCTTCTCCACTCTTCTTCCCCCCCTCTCTCTTTTTTTTTTCTGCAATGAGACATGCCTTGACGCTTTTATCTCCCGATGGCAGTGTCCTGCCGAAGCGCTTCCCTTGCCACAGGGAATTTCGCTGAAGTCCACGATCCAACGCCTGAAGAGAAAAGTTCATCATTTAACAGAAAGGTCGAAGGAGATGGATGGCGAGCTTCGCAGGTTGAGGGAGAGCCACTCTTAAGCCACCGCGGAGGCCACCCGCTTTCGGAATCTCCACGTGAAGGGGATCATGGAGTACAGTCGGAGGAAAGCGAACTTCGAGAAGGAGCTCGAGGAACACAAGAAGCACGCCACTGACCGATCTTGGGCTCAAGCTGCCAAGATCAGTTCTCTTAGAGTGGAGCTGTCGGCTGCACAGGAGACGATTAGCCAGTTGGAAGGAAGCTCGTCCCGACTTCCGACTCAGGCCGACTGCGATCGAAAATGGTCGAAGAAGTTCTCCGACCTTCAGCAACAGCTCCAGGATGCCGAGGCAAGCTATGACGTATACCGGGCCGGCTGGTGTAGGCAGGTGGATGAATATAAGGGGAAGCTCAGGATTGGTGACCGACGAGGTTGCTCGCCTTCAAGGGCAGCTAGCTGAAGGGGGTCAATTTGCTCCCGTTCGGGATTCCAACGAACTCCAATCCCTGAGAAGAACCGTAGAAGAGCTATCTGTCACCCTTGGGGAGGGGAAGGTCGAACTGCAACAATTGAAGATCCAGCTGGTATACGAGCAGCGGGCAGTCAAGGATGCAGAGGCAGAATCTGAGGTCCTGAGAAAAAAGCATCGAGAGGCGGAGAATGAAAGCCAGTGGCTTCATCAGAGATATATGGAAATACTAATGAGAGAGAAGGAATTGAAAGAAGAAGTCGAGAGCTTAAGGCACTCCTTGATGAGGGTCGAAGCCGAAAGTTCGAAGTCGGAGGAAGCCGGGCCCCCTTAGGGCTCTTTTTATCCTTCGTCCCTCTAAGTGTCTTCTTTTGCTGCTTGTCTGTTTGTTATCATCGTCGTTGTTATTGTTGTTATTTTTATTTATTTATTTATTTTTTTCAGTCTTCCAGGCTCTATAACGCACATTTTGCTAATGAAATGAAAAGGTCTTTGTTACCTTACCCGTACATCGTGTTGAATTGTCATGCATCGGACTTCTTTCATTTTTGTCCTGTGCGATGTCGATGTTGTTCGAAGGTTTCTTGTTCATCTTTGTATTAGGTCATCATTACCGAGTTTCTTGTGCTTTTGATTGGTTTGGCATCGACACCGCTTGGAGGTTTCTAGCCATCGTCGTGTTGATTTGCCTTTTTGTTCGTGACTGTAGATCTTACTTTCTCTTCCTCCTTCATGGAGATGAGGTCCTTTATGCTTTTAGTGTAGTTCGGCCTCCATTTTTTGTTGGGGTAGCCCGCCGTTGTTTCTTCACATTTTCCTCCTTTTTTTTTTTTTTTAGGCAAGGGTTCTCCCTAGCTTTTTATGGAGTCACGGTAGCGTAGAAGGGTCGCTGAGAAGGTTTTCTTCTTTCTTGCTGGATCTCGAATGGTCGGACCTTAATCGGTGTCGAGATGAGGTTCTTCCCCTATTTTTGATGTGATCGATTTCAGCTCAGGTTAGGATGAGGTTCTCCTTCTGTTCCTAACAGGGCTGCGAGGGCACATATGGGTATTGTGTAGCCTCTCCCCCCATCCAGTCTACAAGTAATCGGGCCTTCGACCTTGCTCATATTAGGGCGAGGTTCTCCTCCTGTCCCTAACATGGCCGTGGGGGCGCATATGGGTGCTGTATGGCCTCTCCCCCCATCCAGTCTACAAGTAATCGGGCCTTCGACCTTGCTCATGTTAGGGCGAGGTTCTCCTCCTGTCCCTAACATGGCTGTGGGGGCGCATATGGGCGCTGTGTGGCCTCTCCTCCCATCCGGTCTAAAAGTAACCGGGCCTTCGATCTTGCTCATGTTAGGGCGAGGTTTTCCTCCTGTCCCTAACATGGCTGTGGGGGCGCATATGGATGCTGTATGGCCTCTCCCCCCATCCGATCTACAAGTAACCGGGCCTTCGACCTTGCTCATGTTAGGATGAGGTTCTCCTCCTGTCCCTAACATGGCTGTGGGGGCGCATATGGGCGTTGTATGGCCTCTCCCCCCATCTGGTCTAAAAGTAACCAGACTTTCAACTTTGCCCACATTAGGGTTTGTTTTCATTGTCCAATTGGGTCATCCCCTGTCGTTACAAGTCTATGCCAAAAAGGAAAAGATGTGCGAGTCTGAAAGGAATCTTGATTTAAAGCGGGATCGTTCGCAATACATTTACAAGTTTTTCAAATCCCAGGGCTGTAGAAGGTCTGCTTCCTGCCAAGGTCCTCCGGAGACAGAGTTGATGATCCCAATTGGAGGTCGATCTCCGGGCTGCTCTTCCCTCCTCGACGGTTCAGGCTGCGGCAGGGCCCTTGGTCAATCCTCTCTACCCTCAGGCCGGCGTCGAATGAACCTGTCGAGCCGACCTCATCTGATGAGCTCCTCGATCTCATCTCGAAGCTAAATGCATTCCTCCGTGTCGTGGCTGTGGTCATGATGGTAGAGGCAGAACTTATTAGGATTGCACTTTTCGGGGTGCATGCGCATCCTTTCTGGCCTTGGAAGCTGCTCTCTGACTTCCATCAGCACCTGGGTCTTCGATGCGTTGAGGGGGGCATAGCTGCGGAATCCCCCTGGGGGAGACCCCTGGCGGACTCGGTGCTCTAGGCTTCTATGTTTGCATGCTCGAGGAGGAGTCTGGGCACACTTGTGCCCGGGGGGAGTCCGAGAATGTGGCCGAGCTTCTCTCACCCCTTTCTCGACTGTGGGCTTACTCGAGTCTCCCGCCTGTCGCTCTCTTGCGGTCTTCTCATCCTTCATCTTGAAGGCTTCTTCTGCTCGGGCGTACCCCTCAGCCCGAGCCAACAAGTCAGCAAAATCTTTGGGGTACTTCTTTTCCAGAAAGAATAGAAGGTCGTTCTTCTGAAGGCCGTCTTTCAGAGCGGCCATCGTGATCGATTGGTCCAAGTTCCGGACCTCCAATGCGGCGATATTGAAACGGTTGATGTAAGCCCGAATGGACTCCCCCTCCCTCTGCTTGATGTTAATGAGGGACTCCGAACCCCTCTGGGGATGCCGGCTGCTAACAAAGTGAGCCACATACTGGTGGCTCATCTGATCAAAGGAAAAGATGGTATCCGACTTCAGCGTCGAGTACCAATTTCTCACCGCTCCCTTCAAGGTGGATGGGAAAGCTCAGCACAGGATGGCGTCGGGCACGCCATGAAGTAGCATCATTGTCCGGAAGGCCTCCAGGTGGTCAACTGGGTTCGAAGTCCCGTCGTAGCTCTCAAACTGAGGGAGCTTGAAGTTCGGCGGGATCGATTCCTACATGATCATTTGAGAAAAGAGAGGGTCAGTACAAATATCCTCACCATAAGCGGGGGGAGCGTGGCGGAGTTCTTCGATCCGCTGGTTCATCTCCTGGAGCCTCCGGTCCAGAAAATCCTCTCGACTATGGGTCTTGAGGGTCTTCTGGCAGAATGGAGGTAGAGATCTTTCAGGGGTGGAAACATGATCTGACTGAGGGCTCTCCACCCTCGGATTCATCTTTCCGGGAAAGATGGGGTGGCTGGCACAAGTGGCCCATCCTACCGCTGAGTTTTGGAGTTCTGGTGATGCTTTCTCCAGTCGCACTGATGCCTGCGGCTGCTGTTGCTGTTGTATGGCCTGCACAGCTTCAGTGAGGCCTCTGACATGCTGCACCAGTAGGTCGAATTGCTCTGCGCCAATCGCCGTTGCCGGAGGAGGGGGAGGAGAGTGGGAAACTGGAGGTGAGGCTGGAGCCTGAGATCTGGCCGCAGAGGCCGTGGATCATCGCGTGGATGCTTTGCAGGGAGGCATCGGGCGAAGACCTAGTGGGGGAAGGAGGAGAGGATGTCAGAAAAGATGATCGGAGATGGTCCCATTGAGTGCTCCTTTAAGAACAAGGGTACCGCGAAGACACAACCCTTCCTCTAGCACCAATCCTGTTGATGCAGAAATCCGCCTGCGTCGGAGAAGCTGGAGTTGAGGGAGTCGCGGTCGCCGTTGGGACCTGCAAAAGAAGTCTAAACCAGAGTTGGAGGTGCTCCGGCAAGACCCTCCGATGCTCAAGTCAGTTCTCTGCCTCAACAAGAATGGAGAGCTCGAACAAAAATTTTAGCAGAGTTTTGGGATAGAAATTTGAGCTTAGAAAATAACGTATCTGGGGTCCCCCTTTTATAGATGGAGGGCGCAACGGACTCATAGCGACGTTTGTAGCCGTCTGGCCGTGGGCCGCTCGGGGTCAGGAGGAGTTTGTTGTGAAGAGTAGTGGAGTGGAATCGTGGCCATCACCGGGACCTGCCACGTTGAGTCTGTTGCGGGGAGTGGAGTGGCATCCGTTGTCGTGACTTGCCAGAGGGTGGTGGAGCCATGCGGTATCCGTCGCAGGAAGTGGAGCATAGTCGTGGCCATTATTGTGGTCTGTCAGGGAGTGATGGAGCCATGCAAAATCCATCGCAGGAAGTGGAGCAGAGTCGTGGCCATTACTGTGGGCCAGGGGGTGATGGAGCCGTACGGAATCCGTTGCAGAAAGTGGAGCAGAGTCGTGGCCATTACTGCGGCCTGCCAGGGGGTCCAGGCCTGTCGACCAAAGTTTGGTTGGGGTGTCTGGCAGAGAGAGGTGGCTAGCTATCCATCTGAGAGGAGCTCGGATGTTGCAAATCCTGTTAGGTGCCTTAGGCGTTACGGCGGCAGGCGAGGACCACTTGCCGTAGGAGCTCGGTCAGAGGCTTCCCACAGACGTAGCCCAGTTTCATGCAGACTTCGACAGAGGGCCGACCGACGGTGGATGTCGGATGGTGCTGGAGAGGTTCGTTCGTCGGAGGGGTCCAGCTACTGGATTCCGTGAGCACGGCATTTGCCCGCTTATAGAAGTTCGATCAGAGTCCGATTTCCGTAGAAGCCCGGATGGATATCATTTATCGAGGAGTCTCGACCAAGGCCTGTCTGCAACAAAAATCCGAAAGAAATTCATCCATAATGGAAGCTCGGGTGAAGGCTTACTGTGGGAATCCGGCACGGACCACTCGTGGTAGAAATTTGAAGTAGATCGTTTGCGGCAGAAACTCGGAGTGGATCGCTTGCAGTAGGAGCTTGGAGTCTGGCTCCCGTAGGAGTCCGGACGAAGTCTTCCTATAGTCGAAGTCAGGGATGAAGTCCGGCTCCCGTAGGAGTCCAGACGAAGTCTACCTGCAATTGAAGTCGGGGACAAAGTCCAGCTCCCGTAGGAGTCTGGATGAAGTCTACCTGCAGTTGAAGTCGGGGAGGAAGTCCGGCTCCCGTAGGAGCCCGGACGAAGTCTTCCTGCAATTGAAGTCGGGGACGAAGTTCGGCTCCCGTAAGAGTCCGGATGGAGTTTTCCTGCAGCCGGAGTCGGGGATGAAATCCGACTCCCGTAGGAGTCCGGGCGAAGTCTTCCTGCAGCCGGAGTCGGGGATGAAGTCCGGCTCCCGTAGGAGTCCAGATGAAGTCTACCTGTAATTGAAGTCGGGGTTGAAGTCCGGCTCCCGTAGGAGCTCGGATGAAGTCTACCTGCAATTGGAGTCAGGGATGAAGTCCGGCTCCCGTAGGAGTCCGGGCGAAGTCTTCCTGCAATTGAAGTCGGGGATGAAGTCCGGCTCCCGTAGGAGTCCGGATGCAGTCTAGAAGGTGGTCGATCATCGTGGAAACTTGGATAGAGTCCGTCCATCGTGAAGAATCCGGTCGACGCTGGTGGGGGCTTATCCGTCGGCAAAATTTGGGAGTGTTGCGGAGGCTCGGCCGCCAGAGAGGTTCGATAAGATATCGTCGAAGGTCGGAAGTCGGTAGAATCCCCGGAGGGTCACTCCTGTCACGAACTTCGGCTAGGAGGTATTTTATACCCAACATCTACCATGAGTGTTTGATCTTTATTTAGAAATAGAAAAAGATAATTTCTGTCTGTTCTAAATATTTTTTTTCTATAATTTTACATCATTATGTAAAAATCCCAATCAATAATTAGAAATATAGAAAGGAGAGGTTCAGCAAATAATATAATACATCAGGACACCCAACCCTTATTGCAGCTCTTGCAAATGCATTAATGTAATCAACTAGCATGTAAGCATTCATGCAAATATCCATCACATGGATGTTCCAAAATCCATAACCAATCAACATAACATTTCATAACAATTATAAAACATTATAACAAACAACTTATGTTATTTCAATTACGATATCATTCAAACATATGTCAATAAAGATGTTCAAAATTATATAGGTATTAGACCTAACAAGGGTTTTTGATGCGCGTTCAACCCTTGACCCAAAATTAACTTTAAGTTAATCATTTGTCATTCATTTAAGTTAACCAATTCTTAGGTTACACCTAATTCAATTAGTTTAACCAGATTCAGTCACCCATAATTCAAACCCTAATCAAATTAGGTAAATGACAAATTTGATTAACCAAAATTAAACATGACTTCTAATCAAATTAGAACCATGATTTTTTTATTTAATCTATAATCATTAAACTCTAATCATATTAGAAGAATGAATTATAATTAAACCAATCTATTGACACAAAAACCTTAATTGATGTCTGATGCATCCTTTTCATGACCAAAATTTTTTGACCCCATGCATGCCTTGGGCAACAACCAAGATGGTCGACCCACAATGGTGAGTGCTCGATAACATGGTGGTCGGCCCTTGGATCTTAAGTAAATGTATCAAATGCAAAAATCTTAAGTCTTGACAATGTACATCCATATGTAACATTTCAAAACCCCTACGCATCACATGCACTGGATTTCAATTCCATCGAAAAATAGATCATAAGATCTAAATTAAACTTGTCACATAAGTCTATAAACCAAAGAATTTCATATCCAAGGTTCGATCATGGATTGATAACACTTTATCATTAACAAAAATACATCAAAAATATCAACTAAACATCAATCAGAAAAACTGATTTTGACATAGTTTGAATTGGAACAAATCCACAAGAATAACATGAAATTTGATTGAATCTATCAAAGGTGGCTCGATACCACTGTTGGGTTCTGATGATGCAGTAGAATATAGATTTTAAAAATTTTTAACATGCATACAATAATGAAAACTAAGTTTAACAATTAAACTCATCCACCGAAACTCAAAAAACCCTAGGAACCCCTTAACAATTACAATCAAATAACAAAAACATGCAAATGAGGAGAAGACCAGAAGTCATATACCACCATGAAGACCATGAACTGGTGATTTTGAGATCTCCATGAGACTTCAAAGCAGAAGCCCTCCAACGGTGATCTACACAGGATTGATCAGAGCCCTTCCCAACTCATCATTGGTGCTGTAGCCTTCGTCTCAAGGGCGCTGCCAATTGTCCTTCGCAAGAATAGGTAACATCAATGCTTGTATGCCTTCATGACCTCTACTAAGACCTCTTTAGGAACTCTTCTTCAAAAGATCGCATCACACAAAAATTAAATCAGATGTTTAACACTTGAACATACTGATTTCAGGACAAGCATCTCATGCTTTCCTTTTTCTTTCTCCCTTTCCTTTCTATTTTCTCTCCCTTTTCTCGTTGTCTTTTTCCCATATTTTTATCATTATTTCCTCTCATTTCCACACCCATCCTCAGAAAAAAATGGCAATCCAAAGCAAGAAGTAGCACCCCTTTAAATAGAAAACATGGGGTGACTCCATGGGACACCAACTCTTGGCATCCCTTAACTATTACACGCTCCAATTAATTTTTTTGTGTAATCCAATGAGTTGGCATAGAATAAAAGGTGTTTCATATATAGAAAGACTCTTTCTCTACTTAAGAAAAATTAATTCACAATCAAATTGTGTGTGGGAAAGGAATCAATGTGAGATATGAGGAGTCCATGACAATAAGGACTCTTCCATAAACTCAACGTAGACATTAAATGAAAACCAATCTAATTGGTGTTCAAACTGCTTATAATAGAAGGACTCTTCCTTCTCTTCTGAGCCTATAATTCTAAGAATCATCTGATGACTCAAAAAATTAAAAAAATGCATGGAGAATTAAAGGAAAGAAATCAAGAGTCCACGTTGAATTGGACTCTTCCATTTCAACGCCATAAATGGGGCATCCCAAATTCTTTTTGGCATGGAGTGCCTTCCTAGTGAAGGACTCCTCTTCCACTTCCATGTCCCACATCCCAAGGTGCCATCTGATGGCACACAAAAATAAAGGGATGCATGGAAGATGTAATAATTTTAAGAGGAGTAAGAAAGAAGGACTCTCCTTAATTCCAAAAATAAATGTGATGCCACCCATATTTATGCATGTGGTGTGACATGGAGGAGGTTGATTTTATGTGGAACGCTTCTACAAAATCAAATAAAATCACCTAATAAATTAGATGGTTCAAACCTAATCACATTAGGTCAAGGCAACAAGGCTAGGTTAGCACAAACACCTTTGCACTGAACCCAAGCCCAAAAAGCAGATTCCTAAGAAGGCCGATGACAAGGACAAGTGTTTCCTTTGCAACATCGAAGGCCACTGGAGAATAAACTATCCAACCTACCTGGTGACTATCGAGAGCAGGAAGAAGGATGAGCCTTCTGAAGGTATGTCTGAAATGCTCGTTATTGAAACTAATTGAATCATTTCCTCTTCTTCTAGTTGGGTTCTTGATTTTGGTTCAAGTACTCATTTGTGCACTTCAATACAGGGTCTTGAAGAAGTTAGGGGGCTGAGAGAAGGTGAGATCACTCTCCGGATTGATAATAGAGCAAGGATTACTGTTGTGAGCATCGAAACCTACCCTCTGTGACTACCGTTAGAATTTAGTTTGCTTTTGAAAGACTGTTACTATATACCTGTAGTCAATAAAAATTTGATTTCTATCTCTGTATTGATACAGGATGATTATAACTTTTAATTCAATAAAGATGTGTTCTATTTATTTTGAAAATAAACTTGTAGCACGTGCTTTCTTGATTGATGGTCTTTATCATTTGCACATCGATGTAAGTGTAAACATTAACAAGCAAATAGTGAATGCCATAGGGTCTAAGAGACCTAGAGGTAGGATTAGCCAAAAGTATCTATGGAACCTTAGGCTAGGCCATATTGGAGAAGACAGACTCAACAAACTAAAAAAATATGGTCTTCTTGAACCATTGACTTCCAAGTCTTATCTAGTCTGTGAATCGTATCTTCAAGAAAAAATAGTCAAGCTACCCTTTATGGGACAAGGACAAAGAGCTACTGAGATTTTAGCTCTTGTACACATTGATGTGCGTGGTCCATTCGATGTACAAGCAAGGGGTGGCTATGTTTACTTCATAACCTTTATCGATAATTATTTGCAGTACGGGTTTGTGTATTTGATGCACCAAAAATCTGAAGCCATTGAAAAGTTCATAGAGTTTAGACATGAAGTAAAAAAATAAATCAAAAAATCTATAAAAGTTCTTTGATCAGATCAAGGAAGGGAATACCTTAGTGAAAAATTTTAGGCCATCTCAAAGATAATGGCATTGTCTCACAGTGGACACCTCCAGGGATACCTCAGCTCAATTGGGTATCTGAAAGGAGGAATCGGACCCTATTAGATATGGTCCGATCCATAATGAGCTTCACAGACCTTTCTGACTTTCTCTAGGGACATACTTTGCTTTCTATGATTCATCTCTTGAATCGGATTCCCTCTAAATCCATTCCTCAAGATTTAGGGATATCCAACCCATAACAAGTGACAGCAGGCGAACAAGTTAGAGGTTAGATCTTTTAGAGCTCGCTTTATGAGGTATCCTAAAGAAACCATGAGATACTACTTCTATCTTCCTGAGGTTATAATATGATTGTGAGCTGTCATATTGTCTTTTTGGAAAAGGAGTTTATTCAAGATGGAGGTAGTGGGAGGAAAATTGAGCTCGAAGAGAAAGTCTCTGAAGAATATCAAGTTCAAGAACCTGAACCCAGTAATGAGCCAGCAGATGTAATACCTCCTCCACCTCCTAGATCAAGTAGGGTCTCCCATTTTCCTGAAAGGTACTTAGGTATTCATACAAAAAATTTAGAAGAAGCATTTATTGTGGAAGATAGAAATATTAGGAATAATCCCAAAACTTATGATGAGGCAATGTTAGATGTAGACTCTGAGAAATGGATGGAAGCGATGAAGTCAGAAATTGACTCCATGCATTTCAATCAGGTTTGGTCTTTAGTAGATCCACCTGAAAGTATTGTACCTGTTGGGTATAAAATACCCCCAGCCGAAGCTCGTGACAGGAGTGACCCTCCGGGGATTCTACTAACTTCCAACCTTCGGCGATATCTTTCCGAACCTCTCTGGCGGTCGAGCCTCTGCAACACTCCCAAGTTTCGTTGACGGATAAGCCCCCACCAGCATCGATCGGATTCTTCACGACGGACGGACTCCACCCAAGTTTTCATGATGATCGACCACCTTCTAGACTGCATTCGGACTCCTACGGGAGCGGGACTTCATCCCCGACTTCAATTGCAGGAAGACTTCACCCAGACTCCTACAGGAGCTGGACTTCATCCCCGACTCCAATTGCAGGTAGACTTCATCCGGGCTCCTACGGGAGTCGGACTTCATCCCCGACTTCAATTGCAGGTAGACTTCATCCAGACTCCTACGGGAGTCGGACTTCGTCCCCGACTCCGGCTGCAGGAAGACTTCGCCCAGACTCCTATGGGAGCCGGACTTCATCCCCGACTCTGGCTGCAGGAAGACTCCGTCCGGACTCCTACGGGAGCCGGACTTCATCCCCGACTTCAATTGCAGGAAGACTTCGTCCGGGCTCCTACGGGAGCCAGACTTCGTCCCCGACTTCAATTGCAGGTAGACTTCATCCGGACTCCTACGGGAGCCGGACATCATCTCCGACTCTGACTGCAGGAAGACTTCGCCTGGACTCCTATGGGAGTCGGACTTCGTCCCCGACTCCGGCTGCAGGAAGACTTCGTCCGGACTCCTACGGGAGCCGGACTTCATCCCCGACTTCAATTGCAAGTAGACTTAATCCGTACTTTTACGGGAGCCAGACTTCATCCCCGACATCGATTACATGAAGACTTCATCCAGACTCCTACAGGAGCCAGACTCTGAGCTCCTACTGCAAGCGACCCACTCTGAGTTTTCGCTGCAAACGATCTACTTCAAATTTCTACCATGAGCGGTCCGTGCCGGATTCCCACCATAAGCCTTCATCCGAGCTTCCATTATGGATGAATTCCTTTCGAATTTCTGTTGTAGACAGGCCTTGGCCGAGACTCCTCGACAAATGATCCCCATCCGGCCTTCTACGGAGATCGGACTCCGATCCAACTTCTATAAGCGGGCAAATGCCGTGCTCACGGAATCCAGTAGCTGGACCCCTCCGACGGACAAACCTTTCTAGCACCATCCGACATCCACCACCGGTCGGCCCTCTGCCGAAGTCTGTGCAAAATCGAGCTACGTCTACAGGAAGCCTCTGACCGAGCTCCTACGGCAAGTGGTCCTCGCCTGCCGCCTTAATGCCCAAGGCACCCAACAGGATTTGCAACATCCGAGCTCCTCTCAGATGGATAGCTAGCCACTTCTCTCCGCCAGACACCACAATCGAACTTCGATCGACAGGCCTGGACTCCCTGGCAGGTTGCAGTAACAGCCACGACTCTGCTCCACTTCCTGCAATGGATTCTGCGTAGCTCCATCACCCCCTGGCAGGCCGCAGTAACGGCCACGACTCTGCTCCACTTCTTGCGATGGATTTCGCACGGCTCCATCACTCCTTGGCAGACCACAATAATGGCCACGACTCTGCTCCACTTCCTGCGATGGATATCGCACGGCTCCTTCACCCTCTGACAAGTCACGACAATGGATGCCATTCCACTCCCCGCAATGACTCCACATGGCAAGTCTCGATGATGGCCACGATTCCACTCCACTACTCTTCACAACAAACTCCTCCTGACCCCGAGTAGCCCATGGCCAGATAGCTACAAACGTCGCTATCAGTCCGTTGCGCCCTCCGCCTATAAAAGGGGGACCCCAGATACATTATTCTCTAAGCTCAAATTTCTATCCCAAAACTCTGCTAAAATTACTATTCAAGCACTCCATTCTTGTTGAGGCAGAGAACTGACTTGAGCGTCAGAGGGTCTTGCCGGAGCACCCCCAACTCCGATTTAGACTTCCTTTGCAGGTCTCGATGGCGACCGCGACTCCCTCAACTCCAGCTTCTCCGACGCAGGCAGATTTCTGCATCAACAGGATTAGTGCTAGAGGAAGGACTGTGTCTTCGCGGTACCCTTGTTCTTAAAGGAGCACTCAACGAGACCACCTCCGATCATCTTTTCCGACGTCCTCTCCTCCTTCCCCCACTAGGTCTTCGCCTGATGCCTCCCCGCAAAGCATCCACACAGTGATCCACGGCCTCCACGGCCAGATCTCAGGCTCCGGCCTCACCTCCAGTTTCCCAGCCTCCTCCCCCTCCTCCAGCAACGACGATTGACGCGAAGCAATTTGACCTACTGGTGCAGCAGGTCAGAGGCCTCACTGAAGCTGTGCAGGCCATACAACAGTAGCAGCAGCCGCAGGCATCAGTGCGACTGGAGAGAGCAACACCAGAACTCCAAAATCCGGTGGTAGGATGGGCCACTTGGGCCGGCCACCCTATCTTTCCCTGGAAGATGAATCCGAGGGTGGAGAGCCCTCAGTCAGATCACGATTTCACCCCTGAAAGATCTCTACCTCCATTCTACCAGAAGACCCTCGAGACCCGTAGTCGAGAGGATTTCCTAGACTGGAGGCTCCAGGAGATGAACTGGTGAATCGAAGAACTCCGCCACACTCCCCCCGCTTATGGTGAGGACATTTGTACTGACCCTCCCTTTTCTCAAATGATCATGCAGGAACCGATCCCGCCGAACTTCAAGCTCCCTCAGTTTGAGAGCTATGACCAGACTTCAGACCCAGTTGACCAACTGGAGGCCTTCCAGACAATGATGCTACTTCATGGCATGCCTGACACCATCTTGTGCCGAGCTTTTCCATCCACCTTGAAGGGAGTGGCGAGAAATTGGTACTCGACGCTGAAGTCGAGTACCATCTTTTCCATTGATCAGATGAGCCACCAGTTTGTGGCTCACTTTGTTAGCAGTCGGCATCTTCGGAGGGGTTCAGAGTCCCTCATTAACATCAAGCAGAGGGAGGGGGAGTCCATTTGGGCTTACGTCAATCGTTTTAATATCGCTGTGTTGGAGGTCTGGAACTTGGACCAATCGGTCACGATGGCCGCTCTGAAAGGCGGCCTTCAGAAGAACGACCTTCTACTCTCTAGAAAAGAAGTATCCCAGGGATTTTGCTGACTTGTTGGCTCGGGCTGAGGGGTACGCCCGAGCAGAAGAAGCCTTCAAGATGAAGGATGAAGAGACCGCGAGAGAGCGGCAGGCGAGAGACTCGAGTAAGCCAGCAGTCGAGAAAGGGGCGAGAGAAGCTTGGCCGTGTTCTCGGACTCCCCCCGGGCACAAGCATGCCCAGACTCCTCCCCGAAGCATCGAGTCCGTCGGGGGTCTCCCCCAGGGAGATTCTGCAGCTATGCCCCCCTCAACGCATCTAAGACCCAGGTGCTGATGGAAGTCAGAGAGCAGCTCCCAAGGCCAGAAAGGATGCGCACGCACCCCGGGAAGTGCAATCCTAATAAGTTCTGCCTCTACCATCGTGACCACGGTCATGACACGGAGGCATGCATTCAGCTTCGAGACGAGATCGAGGAGCTCATCAGATGAGGTTGGCTCGACAGGTTCATTCGATGCCGGCCTGAGGGTAGAGAGGATCGACCAAGGGCCCTACCGCAGCTTGAACCATCGAGGAGGGAAGATCAGCCCGGAGATCGGCCTCCAATTGGGATCATCAACTCCATCTCCGGAGGACCTTGACAGGAAGCAGACCTTCTACAGTCCTAGGATTTGAAAAACTTGTAAATGTATTGCGAACGATTCTGCTTTAAATCAAGATTCCTTTCAGACTCGAACATCTTTCCCTTTTTGGCATAGACTTGTAACGACAGGGGACGACCCCATCGGACAATGAAAACAAACCCTAATGTGGGCAAAGTTGAAAGTCTGATTACTTTTAGACCGAAAGGGGGGAGAGGCCATACAGTGCCCATATGTGCCCCCACAGCCGTGTTAGGGATAGGAGGAGAACCTCGTCCTAACATGAGCAAGGTCGAAGGCCCGGTTACTTGTAGACCGGATGGGGGGAGAGGCCATACAGTACCCATATGCGCCCCCACAACCATGTTAAGGACAGGAGGAGAACCTCGCCCTAATATGAGCAAGATCGAAGGCCCGGTTACTTTTAGACCGGATGGGGAAAGAGGCCACACAGCGCCCATATGCACCCTCACAGCCATGTTAGGGACAGGAGGAGAACCTCGCCCTAACATGAGCAAGGTTGAAGGCCCGGTTACTTGTAGATCGGATGGGGGGAGAGGCCATACAGCACCCATATGCGCCCCCACGGCCATATTAGGGACAGGAGGAGAACCTCGCCCTAACATGAGCAAGATCGAAGGCCCGGTTACTTGTAGATCGGATGGGGGGAGAGGCCACACAGCGCCCATATATGCCCTCGCAGCCCTGTTAGGAACAGAAGGAGAACCTCATCCTAACTTGAGCTAAAACCAATCATATTAGAAATAGGGGAAGAACCTCGTCTCGACACCAATTAAGATCCGGCCATTCGAGACCCGGCAAGAAAGAAGAAAACCTTCTCAACGACCCTTCTACGCTACCGTGACTCCGTAAAAAGCTAGAGAGAACCCTTGCCTAAAAAAAAAAAAAGAAGAGAAATGTGAAGGAACAGTGGCGGGCTACCCTAACAAAAAATGGAGGCCGAACTACACTAAAAGCACAAAGGACCTCATCTCCATGAAGAAGGAGGAAGAGAAAGTAAGATCTACGGTCATGAACAAAAAGGCAAATCAACATGGCGATGGCTAGAAACCTCCAAGCGGTGTCGATGCTGAACCAATCAAAAGCACAAGAAACTCGGTAATGATGACCTAATACAAAGATGAACAAGGAACCTTCGAACAACATCGACATCGCACGGGACAAAAATGAAAGAAGTCCAGCACACGATAATTCAACACGATGTACGGGTAAGGTAACAAAGACCTTTTCATTTCATTAGCAAAATATGAGTTACAGAGCCTGAAAGATCGAAAAAAAAAATAATAAAAACAATAACAACAACAACAGCAACGGCGACAATAAATTGACAAGCGACAAAAGAAGACACTTAGAGGGACGAAGGACAAAAAGAGCCCTAAGGGGGCCCGGCTTCCTCCGACTTCGAACTTTCAGCTTCGACCCTCATCAGGGAGTGCCTTAAGCTCTCAACTTCTTCTTCCAATTTTTTCTCTCTCATTAGTATTTTCATATATCTCCG
Organism: Elaeis guineensis; assembly: GCF_000442705.2. Taxonomy (NCBI): domain Eukaryota; kingdom Viridiplantae; phylum Streptophyta; class Magnoliopsida; order Arecales; family Arecaceae; genus Elaeis; species Elaeis guineensis. Next base: position 63,179,858 of record NC_025997.2, read on the forward strand.
ATGAAGCCGCTGGCTTTCGTTCTCCGCCTCTCGATGCCTTTTTCTCAGGACCTCAGATTCTACCTCTGCATCCTTGACTGCCCGCTGCTCGTATACCAGCTGGATCTTCAATTACTGCAGTTCGACCTTCCCCTCCCCAAGGGCAACAGATAGCTCTTCTACGGTTCTTCTCAGGGATTGGAGTTCGTTGGAATCCCAAACGGGAGCAAACTGAGCCCCTTCAGCTAGCTGTCTTTGAAGGCGAGCAACCTCGTCGGTCGCCATCCTGAGCTTCCCCCTATATTTATCCACCTGCCTGCACCAGCCAGCCCGGTATGCATCGTAGCTCGCCTCGGCATCCTGGAGCTGTTGCTGAAGGTCAGAGAACTTCTTCGACCATTCCCAATCGCAGTCGGCCTGAGTCAGAAGCTGGGACGAGCTTCCTTCCAACTGGCTAATCCTCTCCTGTGCAGCCGACAGCTCCACTCTGAGAGAACTGATCTTGGCAACTTGAGCCCAAGATCGGTCACTGGCACACTTCTTGTGTTCCTCGAGCTCCTTCTCGAAGTTCGCTTTCCTCCAGTTGTACTCCATGATCCCCTTCACGTGGAGGTTCCGAAAGTGGGTGGCCTCCGCGGTGGCTTCAGAGTGGCTCTCCCTCAACCTGCGAAGCTTGCCATCCATCTTCTTCGACTTTTTTGTTAAATGATGAACTTTTCTCTTCAGGCATTGGATTGTGGACTTCAGCAGAATTTCCTGTGGCAAGAAAAGTACTTCGACAGGACACTACCATCGGGAGACAAAAGCGTCAAGGTGCGTCTCATTGCAGAAAAAAAGAGAGAGAGAGAGAGAGGGGAAGAAGAGTGGAGAAGCCCTCTGTAAGGAGAAAATTTTATTGATTGAATGTTTCTTGAAGACAAGAGGGAAAGAAAAAATTGTAATAAAAGAAAAATACAAAGTCAGAGGTCTCAGACCTCTGAAGTAAGAGTCGGGGAGCTCGGTGTTCTTGGAAGGGGTGCTGCGGTGGCAGTGGCAGTGGGAGAGGGCCCGGCTTCATCTTCAGATGCCTCATCCAAAAAACTGAGATCGAGCTCGAAAAATTTTCTGACCACCTTCTCCTGGCAGAGCTCGAACCCTTTGATGAATGCTTCTTGGCCGAATTTGATGTTCAGGTCTCTCATCTCCATGGAGGCCTTGAACTCCTCCACTGCTAGGACCCTGGCCTTCGAGATCAGAACCAGAATCTGCTCCGTCAAATTCACGACCTCGGCCTCCACCTTCCTCATCGTCTACTCCGATGTCTGCTTTTCTTTCTCAAGGGCCTCTTGGAGGTTGGCTACCTCAGCAACCTTTTCTTTGAAGCAGGCTACTTCAGCCCGGTGACTCTCCTCCGCCTGAATGGCATCCCTTCTCATCCGGTTCGTCACCTCGATGTTGGCAAGGAGTTGGTGCCTGATCTGCAAGGGCGGCCAAGAGGTCAGAATGAAAGTTGAAGAATTAATTAAACAAAGGAGCGAGGAGAAGGGGGAAGGTGAACCTGTTTACCTCGAGAAAGGACCCTAGGGAGTCCCAAACCCACTGTTCGGGATCGGCACGATCAATCCTCTGGATGACCTCGGGCAGGATGCAGCCGTCGATTGGTCACTTTATCAAGTCCCTGTCATTAAAGGGATTCTCCCTCGGCTCTCCTTCGAAACTGAGGGACTCTTCGATGGCGGCTCGACGGCTACTCACCCTGTGGGCCACCGACTTCCTTCTCCTCCCCCTCTCAACCCCTGGTGCCTCCTCGAAGCGGACCCCCGAAGTGGGAGCCTCAGCGGGGGAACTCCTTGAAGAGGCCCGGGGAGCCGAAGGTTCAGCGTCTGAAGGAACATCGACCGCGAGGGCTGCCCGGGCAGGTGTGACCGAGCTCGTCTCCTCCATTCTGGCCTTCTTTGCCGATTCGGAGGCCGCGGTGCCTTTTCTTTTGTGAGCCTTGAGGCCCCTGACGAGCATCCATGCTGCTTCGGCATCCATTCCTAAAAAAAAAAAAAAAAGAAAAAAAGGAAGAAGTGACTCATAAAAAAAAAAAGAGAGAAGAAGAGCAGGAGAAAAGAAAAGGAAAGGAAAGATGGGATACTCGCAGGGTCCAGGGGGCTCAAGCCGATGTTGAACAAAAACTGCTCCTTTAAAAGGTTGGGAAGGGAAGGAGTTGAGTAACTAAGAAGTTTTCGAGCGGCCTGAAGGTCGTCCTCCCCCAGGCTAGGAGCCCTGCGGACAGAGTCCCTTAGGGAGCCCCAAGGGGGCAATCCCAGCCTCAAGGTCGGGCATTAGATGAAGAGGTACTACCCCTTCCAGTTGTGGATTGAAGAGGGAGCACCTTTCAGCAACCCCTTCTTGCCAAACTGAGGGGAGAAATACCACCAGTCCTTCACCGAGGGGTGGTTCTTGAAGGTGTAAAAATATCTAAACAAAGAAAGAGATGGCTGAACTTCGACTACGTGGCAAAGGGAGAGGAACCCTATCAAAAATCTAAAGGAATTCGGCGCAACTGAAGCTAAAGAAATGTCTAAAAAATGGAAAAGGGCGACAACGAAGGGTGGAAGCGGAAGTCGGAGTCCGACATGGAAGGCCTCCTGATACAGGCAGAAACGGCCAGGTGGAGGGGTGCTAGCCCGGTCGGCTAGACCAGGAAGCTCCAGATCATACTCCGGAGGAACTCCATACTGAACCCTTATTAGTAGAAGTTCATCCGGAGTCAGAGAATAGGGAATGGCACCCGACTCAAAAACCAGGCGAGGCCCAACCCTAGATGTGGGTTCGTCTACTGTGTGGGGGTTCGGGGGGGCTGAGGCGGATGAACTCCTGGAACCACTAGAGGCGGAGGTGCCAGAAGATATTTCAAACAAAGACACTAAAAATTCTAAAGAAATCAGGCGGGACAAGAGGCGAAAGGTTTGCAGGGGACCAAACCAGAGGAATGCGGCAGAAGAAAAATGGAGGAGAAAGGGCACCTAGATGGCAAGAAAAGAAACGAAAGTTTCGGGACTAACCTAGGTCACTCCGAAGGATGCAGAGGGGTGAGGACAGGGATGACTCGAAGAACGCTTAGGGCCAAGGTGGATGCCAAAGAGGGTCAGAGCTCTCGGAGAGAAGGCAGACATCAACAGAACTCTCAGGCGGAATGAGACTCCTGAAGGTGGAAAGGCGGGTTTAAATAGATCCTGGGATTCGGTGCTATAATGATCGCGGATCTCTCCTGGCCGACCCACGCTCGCCACGTGTCCCACTCACCACCGCAGGTGGTTAAAAATGGCTAACACCTGACAGAGCCATTATTGCACCGTACCTGAGCTAACGCTCTAGCAGGAATTCCGAAAGGTCCCTCCGGATCACCCCAATTTGAAAAGACTCCAGCATACACGCATTAAATGCCAGAATATCTGAGGGCGATCGTGCACAGGATTCAAGGGGACAACTTCGGCTGTGAAAATTTTTCTGTACTTCCTTCATTCAGAACTCGAACTCGAAAGTAGGGGGACTGGTGTTGGGTATAAAATACCCCCCAGCCGAAGTTCGTGACAGGAGTGACCCTCCGGGGATTCTACCGACTTCCGACCTTCGACGACATCTTTCTGAACCTCTCTGACGGCCGAGCCTCCGCAACACTCCCAAGTTTCGCCGATGGATAAGCCCCCACCAGCATCGATCGGATTCTTCACGACGGATGGACTCCACCCAAGTTTCCATGATGATCGACCACCTTCTAGACTACATCTGGACTCTTACAGGAGCCGAACTTCATCCCTGACTTCAATTGCAGGAAGACTTCATACGGACTCCTACGGGAGCCGGACTTCGTCCCCGACTCCAATTGCAGGTAGACTTCATCCGAGCTCCTACGGGAGCCGGACTTCATCCCCGACTTCAATTGCAGGTAGACTTCACCCGGACTCCTATAGGAGCTGGACTTCATCCCCGACTTTGGCTGCAGGAAGACTCCGTCTGGACTCCTACGGGAGCCGGACTTCGTCCCCGACTTCAATTGCAGGAAGACTTCGTCCGGGCTCCTACGGGAGCTGGACTTCATCCCCGACTTCAATTGCAGGTAGACTTCATCCAGACTCCTACGAGAGTCGGACTTTATCCCCGACTCTGGCTGCAGGAAAACTTCACCCAGACTCCTACGGGAGCCAGACTTCGTCTCCAACTCTGGCTGCAGGAAGACTTCATCCGGACTCCTACGGGAGCCAGACTTCATCCCCGACTTCAATTGTAGGTAGACTTCATCCGGACTCCTACGAGAGCCGGACTTCATCCCCAACTTCGACTGCAGGAAGACTTCATCCAGACTCCTACGGGAGCCAGACTCCGAGCTCCTACTGCAAGCGACCCACTCCGAGTTTCTGCTGCAAACAATCTACTTCAAATTTCTACCACGAGCGGTCCGTGCCGGATTCCCACCATAAGCCTTCACCCGAGCTTCCATTATGGATGAATTCCTTTCATATTTCTATTGCAGACAGGCCTTGATCGAGACTCCTCGACAAATGATCCCCATCCGGGCTTCTACAGAGATCGGACTCTGATCGAACTTCTATAAGCGGGCAAATGCCGTGCTCATGGAATCCAGTAGCTGGACCCCTCCGACGGACAAACCTCTCCAGCACCATCCGACATCCACTACCGGTTGGCCCTCTGCCGAAGTCTATGCGAAACTGGGCTACGTCTGCGGGAAGCCGCTGACCGAGCTCCTACGGCAAGTGGTCCTCGCCTGCCGCCTTAATGCCCAAGGCCCCCAACAGGATTTGCAGCATCCGAGCTCCTCTCAAATGGATAGCTAGCCACCTCTCTCCGCTAGACACCCCAACCGAACTTCGGTCGACAGGCCTGGACCCCCTGGTAGGCCGCAGTAACGGCCACGACTCTGCTCCACTTCCTGCAATGGATTCCATGCAGCTCCATCACCCCCTGGCAGGCCGTAGTAACGGCCATGACTCTACTCCACTTCCTGTGATGGATTTCGTGCGGCTCCATCACTCCCTGGCAGACCACAATAATGGCCATGACTCTGCTCCACTTCTTGCGATGGATACCGCACGGCTCCTCCACCCTCTGGCAAGTCGCGACAACGGACGCCACTCCACTCCCCGCAACAGACTCCACATGGCAGGTCCCGGTGATGGCCACGATTCCACTCCACTACTCTTCACAACAAACTCCTCCTGACCCCGAGTGGCCCACGGCCAGACGGCTACAAACATCGCTATCAGTCCGTTACGCCCTCCGCCTATAAAAGGGGGATCCCAGATACATTATTCTCTAAGCTCAAATTTCTATCCCAAAACTCTGCTAAAATTTTCGTTCGAGCACTCTATTCTTGTTGAGGCAGAGAACTGACTTGAGCATCGGAAGGTCTTGCTGAAGCACCCCCAACTCCGATTTAGACTTCTTTTGCAGGTCCCGGCGGCGACCGCGACTCCCTCAACTCCAGCTTCTCTGACGTAGGTGGATTTCTGCATCAACAATACCTATTGGGTGTAAATAGATTTACAAAAGGAAGATTAGGTCGGATGGTAAAGTAGAGACCTATAAGGTAAGGCTAGTCATGAAAGATTATAGTCAACGCGAAGGTATTGACTATCATGAAATCTTTTCACTTGTAGCCATGCTGAAATCTATTCATACTCTGCTTGCCATAGCAGTATTACATGATTATAAAATTTGGCAGATGGATGTGAAAACTTTCTTCTTAAATGGATATCTTAAGGAAGATATCTATATGGAGCAGTGTCTGAATTTCACGTCCAGTGATAGTGATCATAAGATCTGTAAGCTACAAAGATCTATATATGGACTCAAGCAAGTATCTCGAAATTGGAACACTCGCTTCAATGATGTGATCTAAATATTTGATTTCATCAAAAATGAGGAGAATCTGTGCATATACAAAAAGGTCAGTGGGAGTACTGTTGCATTTCTCGTATTGTACGTGGATGACATCCTTTTGATTGAGAATGATATTTCCATGCTGACATCGGTGAAAGTATAGTTGTTGAAAGAGTTCATCATGAAAGACCTAGGAGAAGCTTCCTATATTCTTAGTATAAAGATCTATAAAGATAGATCTAAGAGAATGATAGGACTCTCACAGCACATATACGTAGAGAAGGTGCTAAAGAGGTTCGGCATGAAAAACTCTAAGAGGGATCTTTTACCCCTTACACATGGCATTCATCTCTCCAAGAAGATGTGTCTTGAGACACCTAAAGAGATCCAACACATGAGCAAGATCCTTTATGCTTCGGTAACAAGGAGCCTCATATATGTCATATTATGTACACGCCTTGATATAGCACTTGTCGTGAGTGTCACCAGTAGATATCGAGTGAATTCAGATGAAGAATACTGGATTGCTATTAAGAACATCCTAAAGTACTTGAGAAGGACTAAGGATTTGATGTTGGTCTTTAGTGTAGGATCAACGCTGAAAGTTGAGGGATACACAGACATAGACTTTATGGCTGATGTCGATGATAGAAAGTCTACATCAGTTGGAAGAGTTCCAAACAGCTGATCATTAGTCCTTGTGTAATGATGGTACAGTTAGCTGGAAGAGTTCTAAGTAGCCGATCATTGCAGATTCGACCATGAAACCCGAGTACATCGCCACCTCTAAAGCCGCTAAAGAAACCTTTTAGTTCAAGAAGTTTGTTGCGGAGCCAGGTGTGATACATCAGATGTCATTGCATTGCACTTCGATAACAACGGTGCCATAGCCCTCGCTAAGGAGCCAAAATCTCACCAAAAGTCCAAGTGCGACAGTTTCATATCATACATGAATACCTCGAGAAGAAGTTCATCGAGGTACAGAGAATTGACTCCACACTGAATATGGCAGACCCACTGACCAAGCCTCTCAGCCAGCAGAAAATTGAAGCTCACCTTGAGAAGTTGGGTCTTAGGTATATGGCTAATTGGCTTTAGGTCAAGTGAAAGTTTATGGGATTTGTACCCTAGAAGCCAATTATTGGCTGACACATTATGTAATTCTAGGACCTAAACATATACTTGTAATCTTTTTATTATCAATAAAGAGCTTTTTATTCCATTCATGTTTGTCTATGATTTGTCCTAGAAATTAATAAAGATGATTTTTGTATATTCTTAAAGAGTCAAGAATTTGAGACATACATAAAATAGTGGTTAATTTCTAAATGCTCCCGATCAAAAGATCGTCACGGAGGACAGTGATCAATCCATTTGAGATCAATGCATGATTCACCTCCTTTATAGGCAAATGAGTCTTAGATCTACGATGTAAAGACACTGGGGTGAAGGTGCAGGTGGTTGTTAGAAAATAACTTGCACTAGCGTAACCTACACGAGAACTACATGGATATCTACTCACTTCTCGTCAGTGGTCTGTTGGTTGTATGCCCTAGAAGCCAGTCTTGGCTGACACATTTCATATCTCTAAGATATAATTTTATACTTATTACGTATTTATATTATCATTCATATTTATGTGTGCATGAGTCATCCAAGGGATTAATAAGATAATGACACATATTTTCAAAGAGTTGAGAATTTGAGATATGTGTCATTGATGATTAGTTCCTAAATAGCTCCTGATCATAAGATCATCATGAGGATGGTGATTGATCCGGATAGACCAGTGCATGGATCTCTTCCTTCGAGCAGATAGATCTCGAGTCTACAGTGTAGAGACACTAAAGCGAGAGTGCAGGTGGTTGTTAGAGAACAACCAGCACTGAGCATAACCAACATGAGAAGTCACATGGATGTCTGCTCACTCATTAATGGCTTTCTCGATACTGCAACTGTATGACTAGTCCTTTGATATGAGATGGCACTACTACTCACAGTGAGGCTACTAGAGTTTGACTGACACATTAACATGAATCTTAAGGAGCCCTTGTAGTAGATGTTGGCGATAGTTGGTCCACTGTAGGAGTGGAGTGTTCATCAAGATGGGATCTATCGATCCTAGCAGAAAGGAGTAGTCTTATGAAATTTAAGAGGTTGAATCCTTAAGTCTATGACCATAGCAATATGATTGATGAAAAAGAGTTTCCACAGAGTCACGTATAGACTTAAGCTGATTGAATCTATCATATAACAAATGTTGAGGTTTGACGATTCATCCATGACCTGCTATCTGATCGAGACTCACAATAGAGAGATTGTATCATATGCTAACTGTACCTAAAAGTTTTTTATTTATTCTACTGGATCGCCATTGTTGGGTATAAAATACCCACAGTCGAAGTCCTCAGCGGAATCGACTACATGACAATCGCAAGAAGACTTCGTCCGGACTCCTACGGGAGTCGGACTCTGCCGACAACTCCGACCTCAAGTTGACTCCGCCCGGACTCCTACGGGAGCCGGGCTCCGTCCTCAACATCAACTGTCGGTAAGCTGTCCGGACTCCTACGGGTGTCGGACTTGACTTTTAACCTTGATTGCAGGAAGACTCCGCCCGGACTCTTACGGGAGCCGGGCTTCGTCCCCGACTCCAACGGCTGCAGACAGACTTCGTCCGGACTCCTACGGGAGCCGGACTCCACCGACAACTCCGACCTCAAGTTGACTCCGCCCGGACTCCTACGGGAGCCGGGCTCCGTCCTCAACGTCAACTGCCGGTAAGCTGTCCGGACTCCTACGGGAGCTGGACTTGACTTTTAACCTTGATTGCAGGAAGACTCCGCCCGGACTCCTACGGGAGCCAGGCTTCATCCTTGACTCCAACGGCTGCAGACAGACTTCGTCCGGACTCCTACGGGAGCCAGACTCCACTGACAACTCCGACCTCAAGTTGACTCCGCCCGAACTCCTACGGGAGCCGGGCTCCGTCCTCAACATCAACTGCTGGTAAGCCCCGTCCGGACTCCTACGGGAGTCGGACTTGACTTTTAACCTTGATTGCAGGAAGACTCCGCCCGGACTCCTACAGGAGCCGGGCTCCGTCCCCAACTCCGACGGCTACAGACAGACTGCGTCCGGACTCCGTCCGGACTCCTACGGGAGCCGGGCTCCGTCCTCAACCTCAACTGCTGGTAAGCTGTCCGGACTCCTACGGGAGCCGACCTTCGCCTTTAACTTTGACTGCCGGAAGACTCCGCTCAGACTCCCACTGGAGCCGGACTCCACCCACTACCCCAACCGCAAGGAGGACTCCGCCCGGACCCCTACGTGGGGTCAGACTCCGACCATGGCCGAACTTCAGCCGGCAGATCTGCACTCCCAGGCTGTAATCACGGCCACGATTCTGCTACACTTCCTGCGGCGGATTCTGCGCAGCTCCACCACTCCCTGACAGGCCGCAGTAACGATCGCAGCACTGCTCAACTCCCTACGACGGATCCCACGCGGCTCCATTACTACCAGATAGGCCACGATAAACGACCGCGATCCTGCTCCACCTCCTGCAACGGATACCGCGTGATTCTCCCATCCGCTGGCAAATCACGACAACAAATGCCGCCCCACTTCACGCGGCAGACTCCACGTGGCACGCCCCAGTGATAGCCACGGGTCCATTCCACTACTCTTGACAGCAAACTCCACCTGACCCTGGGCAGCCCACTGCCAGACGGTTACAAACGTCGCCATCAATCTGCTACCTCCTCCGCCTATAAAAAGGGGGACCCAGATACGTTATTCTATAAGCTCATTTCTTATCTCAAAACTCTGCTAAATTCTCCGTTCGAGTGCTCCATTCTTGTTGAGGCAGAGAACTGACTTGAGCGTCGGAGGGTCTTGCCGGAGCAACCCCACCTCCGGTTTAGACTTCCCTTGCAGGTCCCGACGGCGATCGTGACTTCCCTGACTCCAGTTTCTCCGGCGCAAGCGGATTTTTGCATCAACAGGATTGGCGCTAGAGGAAGGGTTCCAACCTTCGCAGTACCCTTGCTCTTAAAGGAGCGTTCAATGGAGCCGCCTCCGATCATCTCCTTCGACACCCACTCCTTATTTTCCCCCGCTGGGTCCACACTCGATGACTCCACGCAAGGCATCCACGCGACGGTCCACGACCTCCGCGGCCAGGTCTCAGGCTCCAGCCTCCCCTCCTATTTCTTAAGCTCCTCCTCCTCCTCCTCCAGCGGCGGCGGTCGGCGCGGAGCAGTTTGACTTGCTGGCACAGCAGGTCAGAGGCCTCGTCGAGGCTGTGCAAGCAATGCAGCAGCAACAGCCGCAGGTGTCAGCGCACCCAGAAAGGGCATCTCCAGAATGCCAGAACCCGACGGCGGGGCGGGCCACCTGGGCCAGCCGCCCCGTCCTTCCTGGAAAAACAAACCCGAGGGTAGAGAGCCCTCAATCGGACCACGACTCCACCCCTGGAAGATCCCTGCCCCCGTTCTGCCAGAGGACCCTCGAGACTCGAAGTCGAGTGGATTTCCTGGATCGGAGGCTCCAGGAGATGAACCGGCGGATTGAAGAACTCCACCATCCGCCCCCCACTTATGGTGAGGATATTTGTACTGACCCTCCCTTTTCCCAAATGATTATGCAGGAACCGATCCCGCCAAACTTCAAGCTTCCCCAGTTCGAAAGCTACGACGGGACTTCAGACCCGGTTGATTATCTGAAGGCCTTCCGGACGATGATGCTGCTTCACGGTGCTCCTGACGCCATATTATGCCGGGCTTTCCCATCTACTTTGAAGGGAGCAGCGAGGAACTGGTATTCGGCTTTGAAACTGGATACCATCTTCTCCTTCGATCAAATGAGCCACCAATTTGTGGCCCATTTTGTCAGCAGCCGACGCCCCCGAAAGGATTCGGAGTCCCTCATCAACATCAAGCAGAGGAAAGGAGAGTCCATACGGGCCTACATCAACCACTTCAACATCACGACGCTGGAGGTCTGGAACTTGGACCAATCAGTTGCCATGGCCACCCTGAAAGGCGGCCTTCAGAAGAATGATCTTTTGTTCTCCCTGGAGAAGAAGTATCCCAGGGATTTTGCCGATTTGCTGGCCCGGGCTGAGGGATACGCCCGAGCGGAAGAAGCCATCAAAATGAAGGATGAAGAGACAGCAAGGGAGCGGCAAGCGGGAGATTCGAGTAAGCCCACAGTGGAGAAAAGGCCAAAGAAAGTCCGGCCGCATTCTCGATCCCCTCCTGGGCATAAGCGCGCCCATACTCCACCCCGGGCACGCAGGCAAAGAAGCCCGAACTACGGGGTTCGGCGGGGTTCCCCACCAGGGAGATTCCGCAACTACGCCCCCCTCAACGCCTCGAAGGCCCAGGTATTAATGGAGGTCAGGGAGCAGCTCCCTAGGCCGGAGAGGATGCGCACACACCCTGGAAAGCGCAACCTCAACAAGTTCTGCCTCTACCACCGCGACCATGGCCACGACATAGAGGAATGCATCCAGCTCCAGGATGAGATCGAGGAGCTCATTCGGCGAGGTCGACTTGACAGATTCATCCGCCGCAGGCCTGAGGGTAGGGGAGACCGGCCAAGAGCCCTTCCACAGCCTGAACCGTCGAGAAGGGAGGAGCAACCCGGGGACCAGCCTCCCATCGGGACCATCGACTCCATCACCGGAGGGCCTCAAGGAGGGGCGGGCCACCCACGACCAAGGAGCTCGAAAAACCTGTAAATGTATCACTTACGATTTCGCCTTGAATCTAATTTTCTTTCTACTTAACGTACTGGCATGGATTTATTATGACTGGATACGACCCCACCGAACGCTTAAAACATAGCCATGTCAGGAACAGGAGGAGAACCTCGTCCTGACATGAGCAAAGTCGAAGGCCCGATTCTTTTAGACCGGATGGGGGGAGAGGCCTTACAATGCCCTAATGTGCCCCCACAGCCATGTCAAGAACAGGAGGAGAACCTCGTCCTGACATGAGCAAAGTCGAAGGCCTGATTCTTTTAGACTGGATGGGGGGAGAGGCCTTACAACGCCCTAATGTGCCCCCACAGTCATGTCAGGAACAGGAGGCGAACCTCGTCCTGACATGAGCAAAGTCAAAGGCTCGGTTCTTTTAAATCGGATGGAGGGAGAGGCCTTACAGCGTCCTAATGCACCCCCACAGCCAAGCCGAAAATGGGAGGAGAACCTCACACTGGCTCGAACAAAAAGGAAGACTTCACCCGGCCTCCTACGGGAGCCGGGTTCCGCCCACAAGGAAGACTTCACCCAGACTCCTACGGGAGCCGGGTTTCGCCCACAAGGAAGACTTCACCCGGACTCCTACGGGAGCCGGGTTTCGCCCACAAGGAAGACTTCACCCGGACTCCTACGGGAGCTGGGTTCCGCCCATAAGGAAGACTTCACCCGGACTCCTACGGGAGCCAGGTTCTGCCCACAAGGAAGACTTCACCCGGACTCCTACGGGAGCCGGGTTACGCCCACAAGGAAGACTTCACCCGGACTCCTACGGGAGCCGAGTTCCGTCCACAAGGAAGACTTCACCCGGACTCCTACGGGAGCCGAGTTCCGTCCACAAGGAAGACTTCACCCGGACTCCTACGGGAGCCGAGTTCCGTCCACAAGGAAGACTTCACCCGGACTCCTACGGGAGCCGGGTTCCGTCCACAAGGAAGACTTCACCCGGACTCCTACGGGAGCCGAATTTCGCCCACAAGGAAGACTTCACCCGGACTCCTACGGGAGCCGGGTTCCTCCCACAAGGAAGACTTCACCGGGACTCCTACGGGAGCCGAGTTTCGCCCACAAGGAAGACTTCACCCGGACCCCTACGGGAGTCGAGTTCCATCCACGACGCCAAGGAAGACTTTCGGCACCGATTAGGAAGACAACGACATCCCCAAAATAATGTGGGACCCAGACGGCCAAGCTCGGGCTTGTGGCCACGCACGACGAGAAAGGCGAGCTAACGCATCGACGATCGGGCACCCCCTGACGACATCTACAACAGACAAGTCAAACGACAAGAAAGGTTCGGCAGACGGCAATATTAGTGCAACGCACAGACGAGGTAACACAAAATGCTCTTTTTATTTCATTTTCGATATACACACTACAAAGCCAGGAAGGCCAAGGAAAGAAGGGCAAAACGACAAAAAGGAAGTAACTACATGACAAGACAGAAAGACAAAAAGAGCTCTAAGAAGGCCCTGCTCCCTCCGACCCAGAGTTATCTATTCCGTTCCTCAACCAGGACTGCCTCAGATTATCAATTTCCTCTTCTAGCTCTTCCCTCTTCCACAGCGCATCCTGGAGCACCCGACAGAGTTGCTGGCTCTCAGCCTCCGCCTCTCAACGCCTCTTCCTCAAAACTTCGGACTCCGCCTCCGCGTCCGCGACGGCCCGCCGCTCGAGTGCCAGCTGGATCTTCACTTGCTGCAGCTTGGCTGTCTTTTCCCCGAGAGAGACAGAAATCCCCTCCACGGTGCCTCTTAGGGCTTGGAGCTCTTCAGAATCTTGGGCGGAAGTAAGTTGTGCCCTGCTTGCCAGCTGTCTCTGGAGACGGATGACTTCGTCGGCTGCCATCCTGAATCTCCCTTTGTATTCTTCCACTTGCCTGCGCCAGCTAGCCCGTTGCACGTCGTGGCTCACCTCGGCATCCTGAAGCTGCTGCTGAAGGTCAGAAACCTTCTGCGACCATCTCTGGTCATCGTCGACCTGAGCCAAGAGCCGGGATGAATTTCCTTCCAGCTGGCCGATCTTCCCCTTCGCAGCTGACAATTCCACCTTGAGGGCGCTGATCCTGGCGGCCTGGGCCCAAATCCGGTCGCTGGAGCTTTTCTTGCATTCCTCGAGCTCCTTTGCGAAGTTCGCCTTCCTCCGGCTATACTCCATGATCCCCTTCACATGGAGACTCCGAAAGTGGGCGGCCTCAGCGACGGCTTCAGAGTGACCTTCTCTCGATTTGCGGAGCTTGGCTTCCGTCTTCTTTAACTTCTTCATCAGGTGAAGGGCCTCCTTTTTCAACTGCTGGATCGTCGATTTCAGTGGGACCCCCAAGGGCAGGGGGAGTGCTTCTACAGGACACTGCCATCAGAAGGTAAAGGCGTCAAGGAATGATTCATTGCAAGAAGAAAAGCAGAGGGAAGGAGAGAGGAGGAAAGAGAAGCCGTCCGCAACGAGAAACTCAACTTTAGTAATTGAATGATTTTTTAAAGACAAATGGAAAGGAAAAATTGCGACGAAATAAAGGTACAAGATCGGAGGTCTCAGACCTCAGGGGCGGGGGGTGGAGAACTTGGTGCGGGGGCTGCGACGGCAGTGGCGGCTGACGAGGGGCCGGCCTCATCCTCAGACTCCTCGCCTAGGAAGCTGAGGTCGAGCTCTGAGAATTTTTTGGCCACCTTCTCTTGGCAGAGCTCGAACCCCTTAATGAACGCTTCCTGGTCGAACTGGATATTCAGGTCCCTCATCTCCGCGGAAGCCTTGAATTCCTCCACCGCAAGGGCTCTGGCCTCCGAGATCAAGACCGGAGTTTGCTCGACCAAGTGGGCGACCTCGGCCTTCGCCTTCCTCGCCGATTCCTCCAAGATCTGCCTCTCCTCCTCCCGGGCTTTCTTCTCCCTTTCCAGGGCCTCCTGGAGGGCGGCTACTTCGACCGTCTTTGCTTGGAGGCGAGCAACCTCCGCCCGACAGCGTTCCTCCACCTGGTGGATGTCCCTCCTCGTGTGGCTCATCGCCTCGATATAGGTGAGGAGCTGGTGCCCAATCTGCAAAGACAGCTAGGGAATCAGTACAAAGGCCGAATAGCCATATAAATGAAGAGTCGCTCACCTCAAGGAAGGACCCCAAAGAATCCCAAGCCCGCTGCTCAGGATCGGTGCGGTCGATCCTCTCCACGACGTCAGGCAAAATGCAGCTGTCGATCAGCCGCCTGATCAAGTCCCTATCATTGAAGGGATTCTCTGACCCCTTCTCAGAGCAGAGGGACTCGTCCGCAGCATTTCGGCGGCTACTCGCCCTGCGGGCCACCGATTTCCTCCTTTTCCCCGCGGCGGGCGCCTCCGTGGGGCGGACCCCCGGGGCGGGGGCCCCAATCGGCGGACTCCTCGAGGAGGCCCGGGGAGCTGTTGGCTCGGCATCCGAGAGAATGTCGATGGCTGGAGCCGCCTGGATGGGTGCCGCTGAGCTCGTCTCCTCCGCCCTGGCCCTCTTCGTCGATCCGAAGGTCGTAGCGCCCTTTCTCTTGTGGACCCTCATGCCCCTGGCGAGCCTCCGCACTGCTTCGGCGTCCATTCCTAAAAAAAAGAAAAAAAAAAAAAAAGAGAACAAAAGAAGAGAAGAAAAGAAGAGAAAGAAAAGGAAAGAAGAAAAAGGAGCAAGCCAATCAGTCAAAAAAAAAAAAAAAAAAAAGAAAAGAAGAGAAGAGAGAAAGAAAGAAACAGAGGGGAAAGAGAGAGAGAGGGAAGAGGAGGTAAAAAGAAGAAGAGAAGGGAAGTATGAAAAGAGAAGATAAGGTAAAAGATGAATACTCACTGGATCCTGGGGACTCAGGCCGATGTTGAAAAGAAACTGCTCCCTCATAAGATTGGGAAGGGAAGGAGCGGAATAGGCTAGAAGCTTCTGGGCGGCCTGGAGGTCGTCCTCCCCCAGGCTGGGAGCCCAACGGACAGAATCCCTCAGAGAGCCCCAAGGGGGCAGACCCAGTCTCAGGGTCGGGCAGTGGACGAAGAGGAATTTCTCCTTCCAATTGTGGATCGAAGAAGGGGCGCCTTTCAGCAACCCCTTCTTGCCGAACTGGGGGGAGAAGTACCACCAGTCCTTCACCGAAGGATGGCGTTTGAAGGTATAGAAGTGCCTAAACAAGGAGAGAGACGGCTGGACCTCGACTACGTGACAGAGGGAGAGAAATCCTATCAAGAACCTAAAAGAATTCGGGGCCACGGAAGCCAAGGAGATATCTAGGAAGCGGAAGAGGGCAACGACGAAGGAAGGAAGCGGAAGCCGGAGGCCGGCATGGAACGCTTCCTGGTACAAGCAGAAGCGACCGGGTGGGGGAGTGCTGGCCCGGTCAGAAGGGCCCGGCAGTTTCAAGTCGTACTCCGGAGGAACTCCATATTGAACCCTTATCAGAAGGAGTTCCTCCGAGGTCAAGGAACACGGAATGGCACCCGACGCAAAAATCGGGCGGGGCCCAGCCCCAGATGCAGGTTCGTCTACAGAGACGGGGACCTGGGGGTTTGAGGCAGAAGAGCTCTCAGAACTGCCGGGAGCAGAAGAGCCAGAGGACATTTCGAGTGGTTTTGAAGGGAGGCTCTAAAGGACCCTAAGAAGATGGATAGAAGGGGGAACGAGAGATCACAGACTAACTCGGAGGAATGCAAGAAAAACAATGACAGAAAAGAAGTCCCTAGGTGATGAGAAGAAGGTTGGCGGTGCTGGAACTAACCTATTTCACTCTGAGGGACCTGAGGGACGAAAGCAGGAGACGCCTACGGCTCGAGAAGACGCTTGTTGCCCAGCTATGCAATCCAAGAAGGGGGGTGAATTGGGTTTCTAAAAAATTTTAAGCCCAACAGATTACTTATGAAGAACAAAACAAAGACTTTAATTCAATATTAATTCCCTAAGGCAGGAATGCAAGAATATAATAAAGAAATAAAGTGAAGAGATAAAGCACACCACAAACACAAGGATTTATAGTGGTTCGGTGCTAACCTTGCACCTACATCCACTCCCCAAGATCCTACTTGGGAATTTCAATCCACTATCCTTTGTATTCAACCCGAATACAAAACGTCAGAAACTCCGACACTAGCTATCCCAAGCTAGATCACTTGTTTTTCGGGTACAAGTAAACCCAAAACACTCCGATTTCAGGTTCGGATCAACCTTTCCTTGTTTTGGAAATCCTCCAAAAACAAGAACAAAAAACTCACAAAGAGTTAGAAAATTTAGAGCACAAATTAATACAATAACAGCTCCTTTAAATGAGCGAATATAACAATAAAAGCTTTACTCAAATGAAGAACCCATTTTTCGGATTTTCTCAAAGTGGATGAACGCTTGAATGCTTGAGAAGAGGTTGATTGTTGATTGAAGATCTCTTGAAAGCTTTGAACGATCTCTAGATCAAGGTTGAAACAATAGACGTGAAGAATTCTCTCCTTGAAAGATCTTGCTTTTCTCTTTCACAATCTCTCTGGTATATTGTGGATCCTCTCTCTTTTTTTTTTTGAATTTTTCGTTGATCTCAGGCTTTTTCTTGCAAATTTCGGATCCTTTCTTCTATTCTTCTCTTCTTTTGATTTCACGTTTGATCCGCTATTTAATCTACAATTTCTTTCACCATTTTAAGCATTTTATAGCATTAGAAGCAAGAGAAAACAATTTAGGTAGATAAAGAGCCGTTAGAGGATTTTTAGGAAGCATAAATGGCAATTAAAACGGGCAAAAAAATAATCGTTGCTGACATTTCCCGTCGCAGGGGTCGACTCATGAGTCGACTCATGCTTCAGGGGTCGACTCATGAGTCGACCTCTGTTGCAAAAACCAGAGAATGCATTTCTGGAAATTCTTGGCTCAAATTAGCAGGGGTCGACTCATGAGTCGACTCATGCCTTGTGGGTCGACTCATGAGTCGACTCACAGGTCGTGCCAAGCCAGAAAACTAGCGTGCCAAGGAGAATTTTTGCGTGCCAATCAGCTCACAGTGCCATGAGTTGACTCATGAGTCGACTCATGCACTTCAAACCTTCATAACTTCAAAAATATAAGTCCAAACACAATGAAATTTTCACCAATAGATTTCAAATCATTTGTTCTACCAAATGGTACTATCAAATCAGGATTTTAGTAAAATTATGATTTTGCCCTTGAAGAGCATAAGGACTTTTTCATTTTAAAATTATTTGTATCCCTTCAATCTGCTTTGTAATCATCAAAATCAATCTAGGAGCAACAATCTCTCCCTTTTTGATGATGACAAAACATTTGAACAAAAATATTTATGTTAATGCATTAATTTCAAAAGAATCCATTATAGGTGTATATGCTTGAAAAGAGTATGATTCTTTTGGCATGTAATATAAATGCAAAAATAGTTTGTCCATTTTCTTAAAGATTTGAAAAGGGTATTAGATCATTTTGAGTTCAAGATATATCAGAGCAAGAGAAGAGAAATAAATTTTGCAATGTATCAGAGCAAGAAAAATAATTTTTTTTTTTTTTTTTTTACAATATTATCAGAAAAGATTTTACAATGTATCGGAGCAAGAAAATTTTATAATATATCAGAGAAAATTTCACACTGTATTAGAGCAAATGTCAGAGAAAATTTCACACTGTATCAGAGCAAATGTTATAATATATCAGAGAAACTTTCTCACTGTATCAGATCAAATGTTATAATTTATCAGAGAAACCTTCACACTGTATCGGATTAAATTTTATCATGTATCAGAGCAAGTTAAAAGAAATTGTAGGGTGTATCAGAGTAAAACAAATTTCTTAAGATGTATCAAGGTGAATAAAATTTTAAAAGATGTATCAGAGCAAGTTTGAATTTTGAAATATATCAGAGCATATAAAAAAAATACTTATTTGCATTGTACTTATGATTTTGCTTTTGATGGATGACTTTTTGTTTAAGTTCTGTCTGATACCAAATTTCGATACCAAATTTCTCAAAGTTTTGTTTAATCTTTCAATCCTTGTTTTTGTTTAATTTCTCCAATATTTATTTAATTTCTCCAATATTTGTTTTAATCTTTCAATCTTTGTTTTTGTTTAATTTCTCCCCCTTTTTCTCATAATTTAGGGTTTTGCTTTTTGTCTAATTTCAATTTTTGTTTTTGTTTAATTTCTCCCCCTTTTTGACATCATCAAACATAGTTAACTCTTCCTTTTCTTTTTCTGAAATATTCTTTATTTTCTTCCTCTTTAGAGTTTTTTACAGATGTTTGCTCCTCCTTAATATAGCAATTATCAACAGCAAACAACAACAAGGAGAAGACAATATTTCAACAAGAAGAAAATATATAACCAAAATATGATCATTACAAAGAGGTAGAAATATAGGTAAAAGATGATTCCATTAATATCATAATTGTTTCAATACATTATTCTTAAAAATAAAATTCAACCAGCTAATTGTCAATACATGGCCCCAAGGTATAGATCCTAGAACAAGACACTAACACCTAGGATCTAGTAAAGATCAAGATAAGTCAATGATCGGAGTCATCAGATATAGGGTGAGGAGATGATGGATCAGAAGTGCGTCCTCTACCCTGTCTGCCTCTGCCACGAGCAGGAGAGCGAGATGAACTGGGAGGCTGAGAACGCTGAGATGCTAGGGACTGAACAGAAAGGGTGAGTCTGATAGAATCAAGTACGTTCAGTGCTCTAGAAACAGATTGAAGTAGAGCAGTGAACTGGGTGGTAGCATGCTCACTTGATCCTCGGATCTCTTTCTTCAGTAATTCATATCCACCTTCTAGTGCTCCTCTGAGCCTGCCAGCCTCTGCAGTGAGGTCTGTGACCTCAATAGTAGACTCCTGTGGCTGGGGATGGGCCAATGCAAGGACTTTCCCCTGCAAGTCAAGAACTCTGCCAGTCAGTCTCCAGACTGTGTCCTCAAGCTGCTGGATTCTGATGGACTGATCTGAAATCATCTGAAACACAGTGGAGATGTGGGGAGTAATGGTCTGATCAGAAGAGGTAGCTCCAGGTGCAAAAGAAGTACTACTCCACTGGCTAGACAGCAAAGAAGCCACACGCTGTGAAATATGCTCGATCTGATCGTCAGCCAGTCTGAACTCTGAATGAGGTGCTCTGCTCTCTGGCTGATACACTGGTGTGGGCATCCTAGTAAACTCAGAAGGGCCAGCCTCAGTATCAGGAATGAACTGGGTATCTGGTGAAGCTGCCCTGAAGTCATGTACAGGAGAAGATGGATCTTCTTCTTCTACTCTGCCTTCAGTTCTGTCTTCAGTTCTTTCCTCAACTCTCTCCTCAGTTCTTTCTTCAGAGCCCTTGATCCAACCACCAACAGTCTTTGTAATTCCCATTCGGTGCAGGCTGTGTTGGTTGAAAGTGTCCACATGTGAGAGCTTGGTAGCAGCCTCCCCCTCACAACTAACTCCAAACCTCCTAAATACTCTAGTAAGGGCCATACCATAAGGCAAGTGTGCCTTGGATCTGTTCAAAGTTTCTCTCATGGCCTCTATCATAAGTGCAGGGAGGTTTAGGGGGGTCTGAGTGATGATATGAAACATGACACATACATCTCTGCCAGATAGTAGATCATGCCTACCACTCCTAGGAAAGAAGAGTTTTGTTACAATCTGATGCAGGACCCTCATCTCAATGGACAAAATCTTTGCTTCCAATTTGTTTAAATTTCCTGAAAAAGCTTCTCCTAAGATAATTCTGATCCCTTCTTCTTTAATTGGGAGTTCCATATATGAGTATCCTTCACTAGGCAACTGAAGTATTTCTCCCAATATCCTAGAATCCAAGCATATGTCAATCCCCTTTACAGTTGAAGTCACTGACCCGTTTCCATAATGTAGGTTCTGGTAGAACTCTCTAACTAGATCAACATAGGTGACTTCCTTAAGAGAGCAGTAAAGTTCCCATCCTTGATTTTTGATCTTGGTAGCAAAAGTAAAGCCTTCTTTCTCAAAGAACAAAAAATCTATATTTTTTCCGATTTCTACTTTTCTATCAGAAAGAGGATTCACTCTGGGGCTTATGGAGGATTGAGAGGGACCTTGAGCAGGTACTGAAACTGGATCGGGAACACTGGAAGACTGAGCATGCTTTTTCTTTCGGACAATTTCCTCAGGCTCACGGATTGATTTTCTTCTTTGGGGAAGTTTCATCTTTGAAGCCATATCCAATAAAGTAGCAGACAAGAAGACTTGAATTGAGTGGAGGAGAGATCACAAGAGAGTAAAGAGGAATTTTAGTGGAGAAAAGAAGTGGATTTTGGAAGTTCGGTGAAGTGCTAGGGCACGTTCAAACCGCGCCAAGCAAAGCGAGAAAGCACAGAAAATCCTTTTGAAGGAGGCGATTTTTGGTGGAGAGGAGGAGGGAGAATTGCCTCAGAATTGATCCTTGGATTTGGAGCAAGAAGAGTTGGAGAAGACGGCTTTTGGAAGAAGAACGATGGGAAGATGAGTCGTCTCACAAGCAGTAACCCTTATAAAAACAATGAACCCGTTGAAAGTTGGTGGGATTTATAAGTTTGCCATTGAGTCGACTCATGGGGGTCGACTCATGAAGTTCAGAAATTCAGGAAAAATGCAAATAAATTCCAAAAAAATTTGAAATTTTGGGAGAAAGAATTTTGCTCAATGATAAGTTTTTAGAGTGATAAATCTGAGCTTTTGGGACTAGGATAGATGTTGAAAATTGAGCTCTAAGAGTTTTTGACATCTATTCTTTGGAAATTGAGAAATTTCAGACAAATGGATCTAGAATTCCTAGATTTCTCCTAATTTCACAGAATCTATCTTCACTAAGGGCCTTTGTAAAGATATCGGCTAATTAATTTTCAGTGCAAACATATTCAAGAATTATATTTTTGTTTTGAACATGTTCTCTTATGAAATGATGTCTTATTTCAATATGTTTAGATCTTGAGTGTTGAATTGGATTTTTAGATAGATTTATGGCACTTGTATTATCACATCTTATTGGTGTTTCATTAAGTTTGATTCCAAAATCTTCGAGTTGTTGCTTAATCCACAAGATTTGAGCACAACAACTTCCGACTGTAATGTATTCGGCCTCAGCCGTAGACAGTGCCACCGAATTTTGTTTCTTGCTAAACCATGAGATTAGGTTTACTCCAAAAAATTGGCAAGTTCCACTTGTGCTTTTTCTATCTAATTTACATCCAGCAAAATCAACATCTGAATATCCTAACAAATTAATTTGTGAGTCCTTAGAGTACCATAACCCTATAGTTTGTGTACCATTTAAGTATCTAAGGATTCTTTTAACAGCATTCAAATGAGATTCCTTAGGATTAGATTGATATCTTGCACATAAGCAAACACTAAACATGATATCAGGCCTACTTGCAGTTAAATACAATAATGAGCCAATTATACCTCTGTAGTATTTTAAGTCTACGCTTTTACCTTCATCATCCTTGTCAAGCTTACTTGAGGGACTCATTGGTGTGCCAATTGGTTTGCAGTTCTCCATTTCAAATCTTTTGAGTAGTTCCTTGGTGTACTTGCTTTGGGTGATGGAGATTCCCTCTTTTGATTATTTGATTTGGAGTCCGAGGAAGAAGGTGAGTTCTCCCATCATGCTCATCTCGAACTCTCCCTGCATAAGCTTAGCAAAGTCTTGACAAAGGGATTCATTAGTAGACCCAAAAATTATGTCATCAACATAAATTTGTATAATTAGCATATCATTTTGATTTCTTTTAATAAATAGGGTTGTATCTACATTGCCTCTTGAGAAACCATTATTTAGTAGAAATTTGCTTAGCCTTTCATACCATGCTCTAGGTGCTTGTTTTAGACCATATAAAGCTTTATTTAATCTAAAGACATGATTGGGAAAAGCATGATTTTCAAACCCAGGGGGTTGTTCTACATATACTTCTTCAGAGATATATCCATTTAAAAATGTACTTTTAACATCCATTTGAAATAGTTTGAATTTCATAAAGCAAGCATAAGCAAGTAGAAGTCTAATGGCTTCTAATCTAGCAACAGGTGCAAAGATTTCATCAAAATCAATTCCTTCTTTTTGATTATATCCCTTAGCAACCAGTCTTGCTTTATTTCTAATTACATTTCCATGCTCATCTAATTTGTTTCTAAAGACCCATTTTGTTCCAATTATTGAATAATCTTTATGTCTTGATACTAAGGTCCAAACATTATTTCTTTCAAATTGATTAAGTTCCTCTTGCATAGCATTAATCCAGTTATGACCATTTTCAGCTTCTTCAAAAGTTTTAGGTTCAAGTTGAGATACAAATGCACAATGATTAAGTACATCTCTAAGTGAAGAACGGATTTTTACCCCATGCATAGGATCACCAATTATTAACTCCTTAGGGTGGTTGTGAACATACCTCCATTCCTTGGGTAAGTCATTTGTACCTTGTGGTTGTTCTTGAATTTCTTCACCTCTTTCATTTTATTTATCTTCTTGATCCTTGTCTTCTGGAGTTGCTGAGTCTTTCAGAGTGATCTCCTTCATACCTTCTATTAGTGGATCTGCATCATCAACACCCTCATTCTTCCTTGAAGGAAGATCGTTAGATTCATCAAAGACAACATGTATGGACTCCTCAACTACTAAAGTTCTTTTGTTGAAAACTCTAAATGCTTTACTAGTGGAGGAGTAACCTAGAAGGATTGCTTCATCTGATTTTGCATCAAATTTATCAAGTTTTTCTTTGCCATTATTTAATACAAAACATCGGCAACCAAAAACATGAAAATATGCAATATTTGATTTTCTTCCTTTCCAAAGTTCATAGGGGGTTTTCTTTAAAAATTGTCTAATTAAAGCACGATTTAAAATGTAACATGCTGTGTTAATAGCTTCTGCCCAAAAATATCTTGGAAGGTTGCTTTCACAAAGCATGGTACGGGCCATTTCTTCTAAGGTTCTGTTTTTCCTTTCTACTACCCCATTCTGTTGGGGTGTCCTAGGAGCAGAGAAGTTATGGCCAATTCCATTTTCATCACAAAAATTTTCAAAGTCATGATTTTCAAATTCTGTTCCATGATCACTTCTAATATTTTGAATTGAAAACCCTTTTTCATTAGTGACTTTTCGATGAAATTTAGTGAAAATTTGAAAAGTTTCATTTTTGTGAGCTAAAAAGAAAACCCAAGTAAAACGAGAGTAATCATCAATTATTACAAATCCATATCATTTTCCTCCTAGACTAGTGGTTCTAGTTGGTCCAAATAAATCCATATGTAAGAGCTCTAAAGGTCTAGAAGTTGAAACAGTGTTTTTGGATTTAAATGATACTCTAGTTTGTTTACCTAATTGGCATGCATCACAAATTCTATCCTTTTCAAAATTCAGTTTTGGCAAACCGAGAACTAAATCCTTTTTAATTAATTTTGAGAGAGAATGCATGCTAATGTGTGCAAGTCTATGATGCCACAGCCAACTAGTCTCATTTATTTTAGCACTTAAGGAAACTAGGCATTGCATGTCTAATTTAGTTAAATCATTCAAGTCTACCATATAAACATTGCCATGCCTATGTCCTATAAATTTAATGCCATCGTTAATAGGACTCGTCACAATGCAAACAGATGATTCAAAACTTACTTTATATCCTTTATCACAGAATTGACTAATGCTAAGTAAGTTATGCTTTAAACCTTTAACTAATAAAACATTCTCAATGTATTTGGAGGGAGTGATACCAATGTTACCTATCCCGATGATCTTTCCTTTGCCATTATCTCCAAAGGTGACCATCCCTCCATCCTTAGCATCAAGCGTGATGAATTGTGATTCATCACCAGTCATGTGTCTCGAGCATCCGCTGTCAAGATACCATTTCCTGTTTCCTTCTTGGGATGCTAGACACACCTGCAAGCAAAGGTCACGTTTCTGTCTTAGGTACCCAAGCTTTCTTGGGTCCTTTCAGGTTAGTCAGAATGGTTCCTTTTGGAACCCATATTTTCTTTGTGTTTGCATATTTGTTAATAAGACATGTGTATGATTTATGTCCTATTCTTCCACATTTAAAATAAGTAATATTTGTAGACTTGTTACTTGAATAATTTACATAAATATCCTTCAGAAATTTTTGTTTCTTCAGGGGTTTATAACCAAGTCCAGCCTTATCATATATAGCTTTCTGATTTTCAAGGATCATATTTAGTTTGTTTGAACTTAAGGTGAACTTATCTACTATAGATTTCAGCTTGTTCATTTCATCCTTTAAGTTTTGATTTTCTTGAATCAAGGTGAATTTTTCAATTGAAAGATTTTCAGCTTGTTTCACTAAGGACTGATTTTCCAATTTCAGCTCTTTATTTTTCTTCCCTAGTTTCTTTAATTCATCAATTGAATCATAGAATGCTTCATGCAATTCTTCAAAAGTAAATTCACTAGTGGATTCAGAAGTTACCTCATTTTCATGTGCCATCAGGCACAGGTTGGCTTGTTCTGTTGAGGTTTCCTCGTCGAAGCTTGAGTCATCACTCGTACTCCAGGTCGCCATCATTGCCTTCTTTTTGAACTTCTTTGGACCTTTCTTCAATTATGGACATTCGGATCTGAAATGTCCTAGCTTCTTGCACTCGTAGCATATAGGGGGTTGATCTTTCTCCTTTTCTTTGCTTTGATCCCCTTTTGTGAATTTCTTTCTCATCCCCTATTTTCTTTTTCTTAGAAACTTCTCAAATTTCCGGGTGATGAGAGCCATCTCTTCATCCTGATCTTCATCTTCAGAGTCATCCGTTTCATAATCAGGTGAAGTTGTGGATTTGAGGGCAATGGTTCTTTTCTTTTTGACTTCATCTTCTTGATGTTGCTTCATGCTAAGTTCATGAGTCATCAAGGATCCAAGAAGCTCTTCTAGAGGTAGAGTGTTCAAGTCCTTTGCTTCTTGGATGGCAGTCACCTTGGCTTCCCAAGTTCTTGGCAGTGACCTGAGAATCTTCCATACAAGTTCACTGTTAGTATAAGATTTGCCAAGACTCTTTAAACCATTGATTATATCAGTAAAACGAGTAAACATAGCAGTTATGGACTCATCATGCTCTATTTTGAACAATTCATATTTATGTACAAGCATGTTTATTTTAGACTCTTTTACTTGATTTGTTCCCTCATGGGTGACTTCTAACCTATTCCATATTTCTTTAGCAGATGCACAAGTAGAAATGTGATTAAATTCACTTGCATCTAGTGCACAATAAAGAACATTCAAGGCTTTGGCATTTAATTGTGCCAATTTCTTGTCAACCTCATCCCATTCTTTCTCGGGTTTGGTTGACTCCTCACCATCTATAATCTTGGTGGGTGTGTGAGGACCATTCACTATGATACTCCATATATCATAGTCGAGTGCTTGTACGAAAATCTTCATCCGAGCTTTCCAATAGGTGTAATTAGACCCATTGAAAAGTGGAGGTCGGTTTGTTGATTGCCCCTCGGCTAGAGAAGTACCAACATGGGTTGCCATAAATCTTTGGCTCTTTGATTATTAGATCAAAGAAGGGCTAGAGCACCAGCTCTGATACCACTTGTTGCCCAGCTATGCAACCCAAGAGGGGGGGTGAATTGGGTTTCTAAAAAATTTTAAGCCCAACAGATTACTTATGAAGAACAAAACAAAGACTTTAATTCAATATTAATTCTCTAAGGCAGGAATGCAAGAATATAATAAAGAAATAAAGTGAAGAGATAAAGCACACCACAAACATAAGGATTTATAGTGGTTCGGTGCTAACCTTGCACCTACATCCACTCCCCAAGATCCTACTTGGAAATTTCAATCCACTATCCTTTGTATTCAACCCGAATACAAAACGTCGGAAACTCCGACACTAGCTATCCCAAGCTAGATCACTTGTTTCCCGGGTACAAGTAAACCCAAAACACTCTAATTTCAGGTTCGGATCAACCTTTCTTTGTTTTGGAAATCCTCCAAAAATAAGAACAAAAAACTCACAAAGAGTTAGAAAATTTAGAGCACAAATTAATACAATAACAGCTCCTTTAAATGAGCGAATATAACAATAAAAGCTTTACTCAAATGAAGAACCCCTTTTTCGAATTTTCTCAAAGTGGATGAACGCTTGAATGCTTGAGAAGAGGTTGATTGTTGATTGAAGATCTCTTGAAAGCTTTGAACGATCTCTAGATCAAGGTTGAAACAATAGGCGTGAAGAATTCTCTCCTTGAAAGATCTTGCTTTTCTCTTTCACAATCTCTCTGATATATTGTGGATCCTCTCTCTTTTTCTTTTTGGATTTTTCGTTGATCTCAGGCTTTTTCTTGCAAATTTCGGATCCTTTCTTCTATTCTTCTCTTCTTTTGATTTCACGTTTGATCCGCTATTTAATCTGCAATTTCTTTCACCATTTTAAGCATTTTGTAGCATTAGAAGCAAGAGAAAATAATTTAGGTAGATAAAGAGCCGTTAGAGGATTTTTAGGAAGCATAAATGGCAATTAAAACGGGCAAAAAAATAGCCGTTGCTGACATTTCCCGTCGTAGGGGTCGACTCATGAGTCGACTCATGCTTCAGGGGTCGACTCATGAGTCGACCTCTGTTGCAAAAACCAGAGAATGCGTTTCTGGAAATTCTTGGCTCAAATTAGCAGGGGTCGACTCATGAGTCGACTCATGCCTTGTGGGTCGACTCATGAGTCGACTCACAGGTCGTGCCAAGCCAGAAAACTAGCGTGCCAAGGAGAATTTTTGCGTGCCAATCAGCTCACAGTGCCATGAGTTGACTCATGAGTCGACTCATGCACTTCAAACCTTCATAACTTCAAAAATATAAGTCCAAACACAATGAAATTTTCACCAATAGATTTCAAATCATTTGTTCTACCAAATGGTACTATCAAATCAGGATTTTAGTGAAATTATGATTTTGCCCTTGAAGAGCATAAGGACTTTTTTATTTTAAAATTATTTGTATCCCTTCAATTTGCTTTGTAATCATCAAAATCAATCTAGGAGCAACAACGCTCACTGAAACAGGGCTCTCGAAGAGAAGGCAGACGCTGGTGAGAACTCAGGAACGGAGTGGGACACCTAAAGGTGGGAGGACGGCTTTAAATAGACCCTGGGATCCGGCGCCATAATGATCGCGAATCCCCCCAGGCCGGTCCGCATCCGACACGTGTCCCACTCTCCCTGGCAGGCGACTAAAAGCGGCTGGCGGTTGGCAGGGTTATAATTGCGCCGTACCTAGGCCAGTGTACCTGCAGGAATTTTGAAGCATCCCCTCGTACCACTCCAATTCGAAAAGACTCTGGCACGCGCACATTTAATGCCGAAATATCTGGGGGCGGCAGTGCGCAGGATTCGAAGGGACGGCTTCGGCTGTGCCCATCTCTCTCTCTGTACTTCCTTCGTTTGAAATTCAAACTCGAAAGTGGGAGGACTGGTGTTGGGTATAAAATACCCACAGCCGAAGTCCTCAGTGGAATCGACTACATGACAACCGCAAGAAGACTTCGTCCGGACTCCTACGGGAGCCGGACTCCGCCCACAA
Source organism: Elaeis guineensis (assembly GCF_000442705.2). Lineage (NCBI taxonomy): Eukaryota > Viridiplantae > Streptophyta > Magnoliopsida > Arecales > Arecaceae > Elaeis > Elaeis guineensis. The sequence continues at coordinate 63,207,979 of NC_025997.2, forward strand.
CTCCGACCTCAAGTTGACTCCACCCGGACTCCTACGGGAGCCGGGCTCTGTCCTCAACGTCAACTACCGGTAAGCTGTCCGGACTCCTACGGGAGCCGGACTTGACTTTTAACCTTGATTGCAGGAAGACTCCGCCCGGACTCCTACGGGAGCCGGGCTTCATCCCTGACTCCAACGGCTGCAGACAGACTTCGTCCGGACTCCTACAGGAGCCGGACTCCGCCGACAACTCCGACCTCAAGTTGACTCTGCCCGGACTCCTACGGGAGCCGGGCTCCATCCTCAACGTCAACTGCCGGTAAGCTGTCCGGACTCCTACGGGAGCCGGACTTGACTTTTAACCTTGATTGCAGGAAGACTCCGCCCAGACTCCTACGGGAGCCGGGCTTCATCCCCGACTCCAACGGCTGCAGACAGACTTCGTCCGGACTCCTACGGGAGCCGGACTCCACCGACAACTCCGACCTCAAGTTGACTCCGCCCGGACTCCTACGGGAGCCGGGCTCCATCCTCAACATCAACTGCTGGTAAGCCCCGTCCGGACTCCTACGAGAGCCGGACTTGACTTTTAACCTTGATTGCAGGAAGACTTCGCCCGGACTCCTACGGGAGCCGGGCTCCGTCCCCAACTTCGATGGCTACAGACAGACTGCGTCTGGACTCCGTCCGGACTCCTATGGGAGCCGGGCTCCGTCCTCAACCTCAACTGCTGGTAAGCTGTCCGGACTCCTACGGGAGCTGACCTTCGCCTTTAACTTTGACTGCCGGAAGACTCCGCTCAGACTCCCACGGGAGCCGGACTCCACCCACTACCCCAACCGCAAGGAGGACTCCGCCCGGACGCCTACGTGGGGTTAGACTCAGACCACGGCCGAACTTTAGCCGACAGATCTGCACTCCCAGGCCGTAATCACGGCCACGATTCTGCTACACTTCCTGCGGTGGATTTCACACAGCTCCACCACTCCCTGACAGGCCGCAGTAACGATCGCAGCACTGCTCCACTCCCTACGACGGATCCCACGTGGCTCCATTACTACCTGACAGGCCACGATAAACGGCCGCGATCCTGCTCCACCTCCTGCAACGGATACCGCGCGATTCTCCCATCCGCTGGCAAATCACGACAACAAACGCCGCCCCACTTCATGCGGCAGACTCCACGTGGCACGCCCCAGTGATAGCCATGGGTCCATTCCACTACTCTTCACAACAAACTCCACCTGACCCTGGGCAGCCCACTGCCAGACGGTTACAAACGTCGCCATCAATCCGCTACCTCCTCCGCCTATAAAAAGGGAGACCCAGATACGTTATTCTATAAGCTCATTTCTTATCTCAAAACTCTGCTAAATTCTTCATTCGAGTGCTCCATTCTTGTTGAGGCAGAGAACTGACTTGAGCGTCGGAGGGTCTTGCCGGAGCAACCCCACCTCCGGTTTAGACTTCCCTTGCAGGTCCCGGTGGCGACCGCGACTTCCCCGACTCCAGCTTCTTCGGCGCAAGCGAATTTTTGCATCAACAGCCATTATACACTGCTGGTGTCATTGGTGGATTATAAAACTCATGAGGATTATCATGATGATCAATGATTTTTGGTGGGCTGAATTGGAATTATTCTAATTCAATGAAAAGAGTTTCAATGATATGGTGATAAAGATCACAACATATCTCACTACCAGACAGAATAAAACCTATGGGGTCATACACAAAAGAAACTTTTGACTAATCAGATGGTTGAATTACGATTATGAATCATAACAGAATTTGATTATTAATTTGATTGATAATTGATCTAATGCAAATATTGTATTTTGTAACTTACTAAAGAGTTAGTGAGTTATAGGAGGATTAATTAGCAATAGGATTGCTAATTAGCTCAATTTGATTGAGCAATGGGGCTTGCATTAAGTCTAATTTGATTGGATTTAATTTGACTCATTATGAGTTTTATTTGATTAACCCTAATTGGGTTATAGGATAACCCCAAAAGGATCGGATGATTTATTTCAGTTGAATTAGGATTTGAGTTTGACCTAATTTTTAATTAGACTAGGATATATGAGTTTCTATTTGGACTAGAAATCTTTATTTTTTTGAGGCATCAAATCCTAATTGGATTAGGATTAAAAATTGAGTTTGACTCAAGCAGCAAGAAAGAGTCTAATAAGACTAGGACTTCTCTAATTAGAATATATCTAATCTAAATTAATTGAACACCAAATAAGATTTAGATTCTTATCTATTTGAGTCTAATCTAGTCCTAATTTGATTAGGAATTATTGAGATTTAATTTGACTTAAAACAGCCATCTAAAACTAAGAGTCCCATGTGATTCTAACTCCTTGATTCCATGTGCCAAGAGGTCCCATGCCATACCAGTTTTTGATGCCACCTTTTCTCTTCATTTTAGGTGTAATAATCCTTAGAATCCTTCTTATTTTTGTGAGAAGCCTCGGCATGAAAACATGTGGTGGGCAGCACAAAATAATCCAAGAAGTCCTAAGTATTTTGGACTCTTGAATCCTATCCAAAGTAGAACTCATCCAAGGCCTATAAATAACCAGCAATATGAGACAGTTAGAAATAAGAGAGGATCAGGTTGTGACACCCAAAAAGAGAGGATTTGTGCATGAAGAAAAATCATAGAAAAGGGGATGGCATGTAGATGCTTGGCGTGAGGTATGTTGATGTTTCCTATCTCTTCTTTCTTGCAACAACCAAGAGTTGGTTGTTAGGACATCTCTTTCTCTCCGTCTTGTCCATGTTTGGACATGGATGTCTTCTCTTTCCTTTGTGCAAAAGTTGGACAAAATTTTTACATCTATATTGTAGAGATTTGGTGCATGAATTTTAGAAAAAATAGAAAAGAAAAGATTCTTCTCATGATCTCTAACGTAGATATCAAGATCCTCCTACATCATCTTCTTCTCTAAGAGTATCTTGAGAGAAAAGAAGATTTTCAACCATCAAGAGGCGATCTCTATAAGGGAGCTAGCATCCCGGTGAGATCAAAAAGCTTCTGATCAGATCAAAGTCTTATGTGGATACCCGTAGAGATCGGATGCTTGTGCAGCTAAAAGAAACCTTCAGAAGACATCCATGATCATCAGTTCACATTGAAGATTGATCCATATCTAAGTATATTTTATATTTATTTTTCTCTATTTGATTTCTATATCTGAATCTTATCTCACATATGATGATCCTGTTATAGTTTGAAGATTTGATTTTATGCATGCTTAGATTAAATTAGATTTAATTTAAAAAATTTTTAAATTTTGCTACATATTAGTTTTGAAAAATCATGCATGCATGAAACCATAAAACTCTAACAGTGGTATTGAAGCAAGGTTATATGCATGAGATTAAGATTTAAATTTGAAATCTGTAGAGAAAAAATTTCAAATCTGAAAGATTTTGATATCATTCTGACGTAAGGTTGTCCTGGCATAACCTATTATGCTGAATAGTTATCCTAGAACGATGTTAAAATTTTCAATTAGATTGAATTTTTTAGATCTGATTTTTTCAACATATATGTGATATATATTTTATGATTTAGATCTGAAAAGAGTTTTGAGATATATTTTGATTCATATATATGATATATGAAAGTGTGTTTAGGGCTGAAATTTGTTTCTATGACCTGAACTTATTTATATATATGATACATATTTATATGCATGATCTGAAATTATTTTGAAATTAAAATTTACTCTTCATGCAAAAAATTTAGATCTGAAAATTTTGATTTAAGATCTGAAATTATTTGTGCATGAGGGATTGGTCATGGGTAGATCAAGTTAGGTCCTGTAATCTAATTACCTTAATGAGTTTCTGATTTGATCATGTTGGATCTAAATCGATTTAGTAGTTGATCAAACTGAGTCAAGTATTGATTAGGATGAGGTCAATAGAGCCTTAGATATACAATTATTGTTGATCGAATCGATTGACACCCATATGTAGAATCGATTAAATCCAAGGACCTAATTCGGCTCCGTGGCTCGAGTCTGATTCACCTAAGCTAACCTATTCGGATCAATTGACCAATTAGTGTCTAAGGCAAGTAATTAAAAGATGCTTATTTAATTGGTTCTATTCACTTATCTTGCTAATTTATTGGTATCTAAAGAAAGCAATGGTGGACCCCCACCAATCTCCACTTACCTGGCCAATTTGGAATATTGAGTCTCAAATATGGTTACTTGGTGGTTTGATTTAGCCTATGCCAATTATATCAATTATGTAATGACTGATTAGATGAGATCTAAATTCAAATCTCTCCATCAAAAATTAAGTCCAAGGTCTTCCATCGTTGTAGATGTGTGGACGTGCTATCAGCAATGATTATTTTTGGCTGATCACAGTGGTTTAGTTGCATCCGGAACAAGCAACCACTCTATTAGCAAAGAGTTGCTACGAGGTAAAGATGGGGTTGGACCCAATAACTGTTAAGTGAGGGACCCAATGATGGCTTTGTAACTGCTTGTGAACGGTGGGTCTGGCTAAACTAAGAAATGCAGACAATAACTGTTAGATGAGCCCACATGACTTAGAGATCAAGTGGCTACAATATACTTAAAGAAGCATCTGGGCAAAGATTGTCCACACATCGATGTTTATTTATATTACCAATAACTGTTAGATAAAATGTACGGCATCGGTGGGACCGCAGCACTCACTAGAAATCCAATTATCGTGTAAGAATTTTTATTTCTCCACCCGGAGAGTGTGAGAGATCTGATAAAATAGTGGGAGTCTCTTTTTGCATCTAAAAGTCTTTAGAGTAAATTATAAAATAAGTATAAATATCCAATTAGAATCTTTGCTCTCTGTTGTTTATTATGTCAGCTTCCAACCTTCTAGTTTGAATTCTAGATATCAACCGATTAACCGAAACCAATTACATAGACTGGCTTATATACTTAAGAATTATTCTTAATTTTAAAAAAATTATTCTCTATCAGGTTATTCTAATATTAACAATCCATCCAACCCATAGTCAACAAGCTATACTTGATGAGTGGATGGACAATGATAATAAAGATAGGTGCTATGTATGAACACATGTACACTGTCAATGACACGTTGATTCATCTATAAGTATTGTGAGGTGATCAAAGTTGCACAGTGCATGTGATGCATGATGACAATCAATCTATGATCATTATTTGATAATTATCAAGGACATTAAACATCCTTAAAAGGCTCGACATGACCATGCACAAGGAATTGCTTGTGGATTTGATTTTATAATCTCTGATTAGTTTATATGAGTAGTTTGTGGTAAACTATCATACGACGTACTATCATGGCACCTTATCTAAATTGATCAAAGTGTTGCTAACAAAGGAACCTTGAAAGGAGTTCAGAGGTAAATACCTGGAGAGCCTAAAGAAACAAAGATACATCTAGAGTAGGTATGTCGTAATTGCTCAATGTTATCCTTACGATTTTCTCTTCTCCCAGTTGAGCTATGGACTTTAGTGTAGAGTTGATGAGAAGATGGAGGACTGAGGAAACAATCCTTGAATTGGCTATAGGGCAATAGTTGCTACTACGGTCATGGGTATCTATCCTTCACGATCGTCGTTTGGATTTAGTTCTTCGAGATGATCTCCATCATTTGTATGGTGATGCATATGTGAACTTAATTGACCAACCAGTGAATGCCATTAGATTTGGAAGATCCAAAATTGAGAAATATCTTGAGTATATATGGACCCTTAGAATAAGTCATATTGGAGAAGAAATGATTAACAAACTAGAGAAATATGGGCTTGGGCTCATTGACTGTTGAGTCAAATCTAGTTTGTGCATCATCTATTTGAGGAAATATGACCAAGCTATTCTTATGGGACAAGAAGAAAAAGACCATTGAGATACTTATCCTTGTACACATTTAATGTGTGTAGCCCATGTAATGTGCTAACCAAGGAGTTGTCTCTACTTTATATATGAGATACAAATCTAAAATTTTTAAAAGTTCAAATAATTTAGATATAAAGTAGAGAAGTAAATCAAAAAATTTCTAAAAGTACTTTGATCGGATCGAGGATGTAATACCATTGAAAAAAATTCTCGATTATCTCATAAAATGATATTATTTCATATTAGACCCCTCTTAGTAAATCTCAGCTCAATGAGATAAGAAGAGTCAAAGGACTATATGAGATATAGTCTGGTCCATAACGAACTTCATTGATTTATATTTCTTTAGGAACATGCTTTATTTCTATGAAATTAGGTTCTCTCTAAACTTGTTCCTACCACACCATACGAAATATAGCATGGTGAGAACTGAATCTTGGTTATTTTAAGATTCAAAGATGTCCAGTCTGTGTTTAGCACGGTAGATGGATATGTTAGAGGATAGGTCTATAAAGCTCATCCTAAAAGAGTTTGGGATACTACTTTCTGAAAGGATCACAATGTGATTGTGATCCATTGTCACAATGTGATTGTGATCCATTGCTATCATTTTGAAAAAATTATTTTACCAAGGTAAGCAGTAGGAGGAAAGTTAAGCTCAAAGAGAGTATCTCTGAAGGGCAACGAGCCTTGGGACCTTAAGAACCTATGAGCCAGTAGATGTGTATTCCTTCTCCACTTCATACAAATAATAGGATCTCCAATCTTCTCGAAAGGTACATGGGTATACTTAATAGAGGATGTAGAGAAAGTTATTTTTCATGGGAGATAGAAAAATATAGATGATCCTAAAACCTACAATGAGGCGATGTAAGACATCTACTCCAAGAAAAAGATGTGAAATAGCTTTCCTAAGAAGAGATCTTCTAAAAATTTCTATATGAAATAGCCTATGAATTTTACTTCTTGTGATAAGAGATCACAAAGTTTATAATAATTTTAGAATTAGAATAGTCATTTCGATAATATGATCAAATTGTTTGATCAGATATGAGAAATTATGAGTTTCAAAAGGATCAATGGGAGTGTCCAAAACTGACATCGGTTAAAATATGGTTGAATATAGATTTTTCCATAAAAGATATAAAGTGAATGTCTTAAAAATCTATAGTGATAGATGCAATTGGATGCTTATGTTTTCACAAAGTACAGAGAGTAGATGTTGAAAGGGTTCAGCATAGAAATCTCGAACAGGAGTCTGCTACCCTCTCGGGCATAATCGTATGCCATGTAGTACTTGAACTGATTATACTGTGAATGTCACAAGTAGATATCAGTGGTATCTAGGTTGAGAGTGCTAGATTACTATGAAAACATCTTTAAGCTCTTGAGAAAAACTGAGGATATGTTCTTAATTTGGAGAAGGATCAAAGCTAGAAGTGGGAGGATACACCGATTCAGATTTTATATCTAATATTGATGGTAGAATATCTACATCATGGGGTGTGTTCCTATGTCGATATTCTGGAAGGACTCAAATAATCGATCAATGAAAGCTGAGAGCACTGTAGATGTGTAGGATAATTTTGGTTCTAATATTAGTTACAAAATTTATTGTCATGCCATCAGATACTATAACACTATACTGCAAAGACAATGGCACCATAGTCCTTACTAAAGAGCCTAGGTCTCATCAGGTATCCAAGCACATAGAGTAGTAGAACATGCGACTATCTCGAGTAGAAATATATAGAGGTGCAGAGAGCAAACTTCACAATGTGATCTGGTTGACTCACTGATAGGTCACTTAGCTAGCCTAAGACTAAAGCCTGTCTTGTGGAGATGAAACTTGGTATATGGCAGATTGACTTTACTACAAGTGAAAGATTGTTGGATGTATGTCCTAGATGTTAGATGTGTGCCCTAGATGCCAGATCGGCTGACACATTTCTGTACAAATCTAAGGGCAAATTTGTAATTTTGACTATAAATGAATAAAAGGGTAATTCTTCTATCACATTGTGTACATTGTGTCTGTGATACATCCTTTGAGTTAGTGAGAATGTAAATTCATATTTTCAAGAGTTGAAAATTTAAGGCATGAATTTACTAACTAACTCATAAACAGCTCCTGACCATAGGATCATCACGAGGATGGTGATCGATCTAGAAGGTTGGTGTATGATCGCTTCCTTAGAGTAGATGTGTCTTGAGTCTATGGTGTGGAGACACCAGAGTGAGAGTACAGGTATTTATTGAGAATGAGAGTACTGAGCGTGACCACTTTGAGCAGTCATAAGGAAGTCTACCTTCTCGTTGATGACTAGCTCGATGCTACAGTTGTGTGTCTAGTTCTTTGACCTGAGGTGCATCGACAGTTCACCTTGAGTGTGTTATAGTTTGACTATACCATAACTCGGTCTCCTAGCCATTCGGAACCCTGAGGCATATGTTGGCTATGGCATATTCATTGTAGGAACTAGGTCGCACCAAGATGGGATCTATCAACCTCGGTAGATGAGAGTAGTCCTATGATGATTGAAAGATTGAGTCCTTAAGCCCATGGCCATGGCAGAGTGAAATAATAGAAAAAAGTTTTCCATTAAAGTTTCACATTAGATTCTGATCGATTGATTGATTCATATGACTGATGTTGGGTTTGACGAGTTCACCTTAACCCTAATTCAGTCGAGACTCATGATAGAGAAACTCAATCACATAGGTAACTGCATCAAGAGATTCATCTTCAGTTTTGATGGGTTACCACCACATACTGCTAGGTATCACTGGTGGATTTTGAGAGTAATTAGAATGATATTGATGATCAATCATTCTAATTGTCTGAATCAGAAGAGTTCTGATCCATCGAAAAGAGTTTCGATGATGTCGATGATGAGATCATGACATATCTCATTACCATATGGAATTGAACCTAACTGGGTCATACAAATAAGAGTTAGGATCTGGATGTCATCAATTGAGCTAATCAATTGATTTGGATTAGATCCAATTAGGTTCAAGGAAATTGTGCTAGCACACGATTGAGCCTAACTTTCTCCTTGTGTAATCTTTTCTGTCTCTACTGAGCCAAATATGATTTGACTCATCCAGAGAATCTTAGAAAGGTTTTTCTCAGTCTAAATAAAGCTTGTCCAGCTCAGAAAAGGCTTGTCTTAATTCATAAGATGAATTTAAGATAACACCTGCTAATTCCTAGCACCTGCCAAATTCATTTTAGGACATCTATCAAAAGTTGACATATGGGTTTTAAACTGAAGAGGGCTTATTGGAGGATTTTTGTGGAGTGTCCACATGCCAAAATCCAATTGAATTGGGTGCCATAATTAGATTATGGCATGAGCCCAATTGGATTTAAGTGGGCACCCCAAATGGATAAGAACCAAAGAGTCCTGATAAACATGGACTCTTTGGCGCCACCTTAATTGAGCTTATCCATTGTTGGCACCAACTTAGGAGGGAGAGTGGAGTTCTTATCTGATATGATTAAAAGACATCACTCCATCAATCAGAATTTTTTCAAAATTTATTGAAATTTTTTGATTGGTTGAATGATGTGGCACTGCGCAACATACAGGGTCTATATAAACCCTGCTGCACTTAGGGTTTCAGAAAAGAAGAAATTATTTTATGTACAAAACCCAATATCTACCAACCCCTATCATCTTCTTCATATCCTACCTGCTCTCCTTCCTTCCCTCTTCACATCCAAAAAGTTGGACATCCATCTGGCAAAGATCCAAGGCGTGGTGACGCCTGGAACAGAAGGCTGCAGGACATCTTTGACAGGTTGCTGCTCCAACTTCAGAAGGAGTTCTGAAGTACTTTCAAATCAGATAAAGATCTAATTTTTGGAGCATAGATTTGTGAGGAGAAGATGTTCCTGATCGTACCTAAGTGGATATCGGTAGAGGCCAGATGCTTGCGTGGCTACATCAGAACCTCGGGCTGTGCAGAGATCATCTACAGGATAATCAGATTACCCTTGAGGTACTTCTTCTTTCATCATAGTTTTAGATTTAATTTTAGATTTTAAATATTAGATAATAAAACTAGATCTAGAAAATTAGATCTAAAATATGTAGGATAAATTTTTTTAAAAAAATTATTCCACCTCAGATTTGATGAAATCTGGAAGATCCTACACGGAGAAAACGTTTCTCCTCCTTCAAGTGGTATCAGAGCCAGGTTGTTGGCTCTATTTTAGATCTAATTTTAATTTTAATTTATCTAATATTAAAAAATTTCAGATATCACATCAGATGTAATAGGATCTGAAATCAAAATATTTAAAATTAAATCTAAGAAGATCTAACATGCATGAGATGCATGACTAGACTAGGATTAAGTTGAATCCAAGAATAGTCTTAAGTTTTATATTTTAATGAGATTAAAATATGAATTAAATATAATTTATTCTTTGTTTTTTTGATATTATAATTTTTATAATCAGATCAGAAAATAAAAAATAAAATTTTAATTATTTCATAAAATTGATCTGTTGCATACCTAGACTAGTTGTAGAATTGTTCTAGTAACTTGTCTAAAATAGTTTTTATTTTGAATAGTTTAATTTAAATTCTATTTTTTAGATATTATATATGATGTATCAGATCTGAAAGCATATTAATTAGATTGATTTTTGATACATGAGATGTATTCAAAGCATGTATTAGTTAGATCTTAAATTGTATATGTGATATGTTAATTTAGATCTAACTAGTTTTGTAGTTAAATTTATATTTTTGATTAAGGTGTTCCTCATGGCCGTCTGGTCATAAAAATAAGGTAGGATTTTAATACCCTCTCTTCCCATTCAATGGGGTGTTCATATGACGTGTAGGGGTGCCGCGCATTCATCCTTAATCAAAAATCAAAACTTACTTTTCTGTAAAATCCTAGATCTTGAAACCCTAGGATTTATTTTACATGCTTTGTTTATGAACCCAAACTTAATTAATGAATTAAGCTTATGAAATTAAGTTAGGTCTAAATTTAAAAATTTTAGATCTAAGATATTTTCATAAAATTGGGTTCGGGCTTGGGTAGCTCAATTAGGTCTAGCAGTTGATCAAATCGAATCAAGAGTTGGTTAGGAGGGATCATGAAAGCTAATAATTGATCAGCCTAATAGGATTAAGTCTAGGTCAAGGTCAAATCACATTCATATGTGACTCGATCAAGTTAAGACCTAATTTTGCTCAGTGGTTAGAGCCTGGATTGTAGGCTAACCCAATTGGTTCTAGTTCGACAATTTGGTGTCTAAGGTAAGTTGGGCAGATGCGATCGATTGGTTTTTAATTGGGAGCTACTCGACTCGAATGCATTCTTGTCGATTTAATGGCATATCCCTCCCATCAGTCTCACTACCTGGCCATATGTGTCGACTCAGTTCTGATTAGAGGTGGCTAACAATTCGAGCTAACCCATGTCACTAGGTTAGTCATAATTGTTATGACTCTATCAAGTCAAGTTTAATGAGACCTAAATAAATCTCCCTAAGAAAATATTAAGTCTAGGTCTTCCACCATTGTGGATGTGCGGGTCCTTCCCGGGGTTGATTTTTCTCGGCTGGTTACAGTGGCTCAATTGCACCGGGAAGATGCAACCATGTCCATTAGGCATTGGATGCTACAGATTAGAGGATGGGTTGGGCTCAATATTTCAGATATGGTGAGGGACCCAATCAGGAATCTAGTTCATACAAATGGTGGATTTGACTTAACTAAGGATTGGAGCAATATCTCGAACATGGTGAGCTTCATGAATTAGAGATCAAGTTTTGGGTGCATCATGATTAGAGAATCATTGGATAAGAGTTGTCCACTCATCGGTTGACCCATCACCAATAACTGTTAGGTGAGGTGGTGAGCCAGTTGGTGAGACCACACCACCTACTAAAAATCACTGATCATGGAGATTTTCACATCTCTACCAAGGGAGTGTAGGGATCTGAGAAAATAGTGGGACCCTAATTTATTTAAAAATAAAAACTCTAAACAAATTGGTTGAGTCTAATTACAAAATCTAACTAGAAACTTTTGACTCTCTACAGGAAACATGTCTGCCTCAAACTCCCTGACCAAAATTCTAAACACCCATAGACTGACTGGACCTAATTTCAATGACTGGTTAAGAAACTATAAAATTATTCTGGATTTCAAAAAATTGACTCATATCTTGGATCAGGATCCACCTGCCATACCAGTACGTCTGACTTCTGAACAGAGAGCATCTCTGGAAAAGTGGACGGATGATGATAACAAAGCAAGGTACTACATATTGGGTGCAATGTCTGATGACTTGTAGTGCCAACATGAGAACAGTTTGACTACCCACCAAATGTTGGCTCACCTGCAAGAGTTGTTTGGTGAACAGAGTCACGCGGCCAAGTATCAAGTCTGTCAAAGACTTTTTAAGGCCAAGATGCATGATGGGCAGTCAGTCCAAGATCATTGTTTGACAATGATCAAGGATTTTAAGGAGCTTGAGAAGCTCGGTATCATCTTAGACAAAGATTTTTAGATTGATGTGATCCTTCAGTCCTTGTCTGATGCATATGGTCAGTTCATCATGAACTTTCATATGTATAAGATGCAGTGTACCTTGGCCGAGTTAATGAATATGCTGGTTATGGCTGAGCTTTTTATGAAGGGTTCAAAAGGATCAGTTCTTACTGTGGAGTGGACTTCTTCAAAGAGAAAATCTTTTGGAAAGAAAAAGAGGTCTACGAAGAAGTAGAAGGTGGATGGCAAGAAGAAGAAGACAGAACCGAAGAAGAAGGCTGCTGATAAGAGAAAATATTTTCACTGCCAATCAGACGGCCATTGGAAGCAGAACTGTTTTCAGTACCTGGCCACCCTGAAGAACAAGAAGGATGGTCCTTCTGGAGGTATGCTCATTTTAGAGTCCAATCTTACAGTTTCTTCTGCATCCAGTTGGGTGCTTGACTCTGGTTCTAGTGCTCATTTGTGCACTTCTATGCAGGATCTTGAGGAGAGCAGGAGGCTGAGGGATGGAGAGATGATCCTACGCATCGAGAATGGAGCAATAGTTGCTGTCGTGGCTATGGGAACCTACCCTCTGTGATTACCATTAGGATTAGATTTATTTCTTAGAGACTGTTATTATGTGCCTGCAGCAAGCAGAAATTTGATTTCTGTCTCATGTTTAGCACAAGAAGGCTATATGATTAGCTTTCATAAGGATCATTGTAATATTTTTTATGAAAATAATAAAATTACAGATGGTTTTTTTATTGACGGTCTCTATCAGCTACATATTGATGTATCTGTATTTAATATTGAGCAAAATATGAATGCCATAGGAATTAAAAGGCCTAGAGATAGTCTAAATGATAAGTATCTGTGGCACCTAAGGCTAGGTCATATAGCGAAAGATAGGATTAACAAATTGGAGAAATCCAGACTATTGAGTCTGTTGACTTTCGAGTCATATCCAGTTTGTGAATCATGCCTTCAAGGCAAAATGATCAAGCTTCCTTTTGTGGGACATGGGGAAAGGGCCACAGACCTACTTGCCCTAGTACATACGGATGTGTGCGGCCCATTTGATGTGCCGATTAGAAGCAACTACGTCTACTTCATTACCTTTACCGATGATATGTCCAGGTACGGGTATGTATTTTTAATGAAACACAAGTCTGAACCTTTTGAAATATTCAAAGAATTCAGACATGAGGTAGAAAAATAAACAGAAAAACCCATTAAGGTTCTTTGATCAGATCGAGAACGTGAATACCTTAGTCTGGAGTTCCTAGACTATCTTAAGGACAATGGCATGTCTCTCAATGGACTCCACCTGGAACACCTCAACTCAACGGAGTTTCAGAATGAAGAAATCGAACCCTATTAGATATGGTCCGTTCCATGATGAGCTTCACAGACCTCTCTGAATTTCTTTGGGGATATTATCTCATGACAGTAATTTATGTATTGAATAGGGTTCCTTCTAAAATCGTTCCTACCACACCGTATGAGATATGGCATGGTAAGAAGCCAAGTCTGAATCATCTCAGAATTTGGGGTTGTCCAGCTCATGTCAAGAGACAGTAGGCAGACAAGTTAGAGTTCAGGTCTTTTAGAGCTCGATTCATAGGATATCCTAAAGAGTCATTAGGATACTATTTCTATATTCCAGAAGACCACAATGTGATTGTGAGTCAAAATGCTATTTTTCTTGAAAAATAGTTTATTCAAGATGGTGGCATTGGAAGAATAGTTAAGCTCAAGGAGAATGTCTCCCAAGAGCAACGAGCTCAAGAACCTGAGGAACCTAATCAATCAGAACCAGTCCCAATACAACCTCTTCCACCTCGTAGATCGACTAGGGTTTTCCATCTTCCTGAAAGGTACTTAGGTATCATACAAGAGAAAGTAGAGAAAATGTTCCTCATGGGAAATGGGGCTCATGGTGATGATCCCAAGATCTATGACGAGGCGATATCAGATATCGACTCCGAAAAATGGTTAGAGGCAATGAGATCAAAAATTAACTCGATACACTCAAACCAAGTTTGGATCTTGGTAGATCCACCTGAAGGTATTGTACCTATTGAGTGTAAATGGATCTTCAAGAGAAAGATAGGTGTAGATGGAAATGTGGAGACATTCATGGCTAGGCTCGTAGCGAAAGATTATAGTCAGTGCGAAGGCATTGACTATCAGGATACCTTCTCACCCGTAGCCATGCTAAAATCCATCCGCACATTGCTTGCTATTGCAGCCTATTTTGATTATGAAATATGACAGATGGATGTGAAAATGACGTTCTTAAATGGATATCTTGAGGAAGATATCTATATGGAACAACCGCTTGGTTTCACATCCAGTGATGATGATCACAGGATCTGTAAGCTGCAAAGGTCCATTTATGGACTTAAGCAAGCATCTCGGAGTTGGAATACTCATTTCAATGATGTCATCAAAATGTTTGGTTTCATCAAGAATGAGGAGGAACCATGTGTGTTCAAAAAGATCAGTGGGAGTGCAGTTATCTTCCTCGTATTGTACGTAGATGACATCCTCCTAATTGGGAATGACATTCTCATGTTGACCTCAGTCAAAGTATGGTTGTCTAACGAGTTCTCTATGAAAGATCTAGAAGAGGCATCCTTTATACTGGGTATTAAGGTCTATAGAGATAGACCAAATAGGATGCTCAAACTTTCATAGAAGATGTACATAGAGGAGGTGCTAAAAAGGTTTAGCATGAAAAACTCCAAAAGAGATTTATTACCTTTTAGACATGGCATTCATCTCTCCAAGAAGATGTGCCCTAGCACACCTGAGGAGATTGAACGCATGAGCAAGATCCCTTATGCTTTGGTAATAGGGAGCCTCATGTATGCCATGCTATGTACACGACCTGATATAGCCCATGCTGTGAGTGTCACAAGCAGATATCAGTCAAATCCAGGTGAAGAGTACTGGACTTCTATGAAATATATCCTTAAGTACTTGAGAAGGACTAAGGATATGTTTCTAGTCTTTGGGAATGGAGAACTCCAGATTCAGGGATATACAGACTCAGACTTTATGTCTGATATAGATGATCGAAAGTCGACATCTGGGAGTCTGTTCATTTGCAATGGTGGTGCAGTTAGCTGGAAGAGTTCCAACCAGATGGTGATTGTTGATTCCACTATAGAGGCAGAGTATATTGCTGCATCAGAAGCTGCGAAGGAGGCATTCTGGTACAAGAAGTTTGTCGTAGAGCTTGGAGTGATATCATCGGATGCCATACCTCTTTACTGTGACAATAATGGCACCATAGCCCTAGCTAAGGAGCCAAAGTCTCACCAGAAGTCCAAGCACATCGAGCGGTGATTTCATTTGATCCATGATTACCTCGAAAAGGGTTATGTCGAGGTCAAGAGAGTCAACTCCACAGATAATGTGGCAGACCCGCTGACTAAGCCATTGGGCCAACAGAAGATCGAAGCCCACCTTGAGAAGATGGGACTTAGATATGTAGCCAATTGGCATTAGGTCAAGTGGGAGTTTGTTAGATGTGTGCCCTAGATGCCAGATCGGTTGACACATTCCTGTACAGATCTAAGGGCAAATTTATAATTTTGACTATAAATGAATAAAAGGGTTATTCTTCTATCACATTGTGTACATTGTGTCTGTGATACATCCTTTGAGTTAGTGGAAATGTAAATTCATATTTTGAAGAGTTGAAAATTTAATACATAAATTTACATAACTAACTCATAAACAGCTCCTGACCATAGGATCATCACGAGGATGGTGATCGATCCGGAAGGTTGGTGTACGATCACTTCTTTAGGATAGATGTATCTTGAGTCTACGATGTGGAGACACCAGAGTGAGAGTACAGGTACTCATTGAGAATGAGAGTACTGAGCGTGACCACTTCGAGCAGTCATAAGGAAGTCTACCTTCTCGTTGATGACTAGCTCGATGCTGTAGTTGTGTGTCTAGTTCTTTGACCTGAGGTGCATTGATAGTTCACCTTGAGTGTGTTATAGTTTGACTACATCATAACTCGATCTCCTAGCCATTCGAAACTTTGAGGTGTATGTTGGCTGTGGCATATTCATTATAGGAACTAGGTCGCACCAAGATGGGATCTATCAACCTCGGTAGATGAGAGGAGTAGTCCTATGATGATCGAAAGATCGAGTCCTTAAGTCCATGGCTATGGCAGAGTGAAATAATAAAAAAGAGCTTTCCATTAAGGTTTTACATCAGACTCGGATCGATCGATTGATTCATATGACTGATGTTGGGTTTGATGAGTTCACCTTAACCCTAATTCAGTCGGGACTCATAATAGAGGAACTCAATCACACAAGTAACTGCACTGAGAGGTTCATCTTTAGTTCTGATGGGTTGCCACCATATACTGCTAGGTGTCACTGGTAGATTTTGGAAGCAATTAGAATGATATTGATGATCGATCATTCTAATTGTCTGAATCAGAAGAGTTCTGGTCCATCGAAAGGAGTTTCGATGATGTCGATGATGAGATCACGACATATCTCATTACCATATGGAATTGAACCTAACTAGGTCACACAAACAAGGGTTAGGGTTTGGGTGTCATCAATTGGGCTAACTAAATTGATTTGGATTAGATCCAATTAGGTTCAAAGAAATCGTGCTAGCACACGATTGAGCCTAACTTTCTCCTTGTGTAATGTTTTCTGTCTCTACTGAGCCAAATATGATTTGACTCATTCAAAAAATCTTGAGAAAATTTTTCTCAATCTAAATGAAGCTTGTCCAGCTCAAAAAAGGCTTGTCTTAATTTATGAGATGAATTTAAGACAACACCTGCTAATTCCTAGCACCTGCCAAATTCATTTTAGGACATCTGTCAAAAGTTAACATATGGGTCTAAAACTGAAGAGGGCTTATTGAAGGATTTTTGCGGAGTGTCCACATGTCAAAACTCAATTGAATTGGGTGCCATAATCAGATTATGGCATGAGCCCAAATGGATTTAAGTGGGTGCCCAAAATGGATAAGAACCAAAGAGTCCTGATAAACATGGACTCTTTGGCGCCACCTTGATTGAGCTTATCCATTGTTGGTGCCAACTTAGGAGAGAGAGTGGGGTTCTTATCTGATGTGATCAGATAACATCACTCCACCAATCAAAATTTTTCCAAAATTTATTGAAATTTTTTGATTGGTTGAATGATGTGGCACTGTGCAGCATATAGGGTCTATATAAACCCTGCTGCACCTAGGATTTCAAAAAAGAAGAAATTATTTTATGCACAAAACCTAATAGTTGCTATCCCCTACCCTCTTCTCTATGTCCTCCCTACTCTCCTTCCTCCCCTCTTCAAATCCAAAAAGTTGAACATCCATCTGGCAAAGATCCAAGGCATGGTGACGCCTGGAACAGAAGGCTGCAGGACATCTTTGATAGGCTGCTGCTCCAACTTCAGATGGAGTTCTGAAGTACTTTCAAATTAGATAAAGATCTAATTTTTGGAGCATAGATTCATGAGGAGAAGATGTTTTAGATTTTGCCTAAGTGGATACTGGTAGAGGCTAGGCCCTTGCATGGCTACATCAGACCTTAGGCTGTGCAGAGATCATCTACAGGGTAATCAAATTACCCTTGAAGTACTTCTTCTTTCATCATAGTTTTAGATTTAATTTTAGATTTTAAATATCATATAATAAAATTAAATCTAGAGAATTAGATCTAAAATATGTAGGATAATTTTTTTTTAAAAAATTATTCCATCCCATATTTGATGAAATCTGAAAGTTCCTACGCGGAGAAAATATTTCTCCTCCTTCACTAGAAGCCAATATTGACTGACACATTTCATATCTCTAGGACATAATTTCATACTTATTGGGCATTTATATTACCACTCATGTTTATGTGTCAATGAATCATCCAAGGGATTAACCAGATAATGACACATATTCTCGAAGAGTTGAGAATTTGAGACATATGTCATTGATGGTTAGTTTCTAAATTGCTTCTGGTCATAGGATCATCATGAGAATGATGATTGATCTGGATAGACCAATGCACGGATCGCTTCCTTCGAGTAGATGGATCTTGAGTCTGTAGTGTAGAGACACTGGAGCAAGAGTGCAGGTGGTTGACAGACAACAACTAGCATTGAGCGTGACCAACATGAGAAGTCACATAGATATCTGCTCACTCATTAGTAATTTTCTCGATGCTACAACTGTATGACTGGTTCTTTGACTTGAGATGGCACTACTACTCGCAGTGAGCTACTAGAGTTTGACTGACACATCAACATGAATCTCAAGGAGCCCTTATAGTGGACGTTAGCGATAGTTGATCCACGGTAGGAGTGGGGTATGCATCAAGATGGGATCTATCGATCCTAGTAAAAGAGAATAGTCTTATGGGATTTAAGAGGCTGAGTCCTTAAGTCTATGGCTATAGCAGTGTGATTGATAGAAAAGAGTTTTCATAGAGTCACATATGGACTTAAGTTGATTGAATTTACCATATGACCGATGTTGAGGTTTGATGATTCATCCATGACCTGCCATCTGGTCGGGACTCACGATAGAGAGATTATATCATATACTAACTGTACCTAGAGGTTCATCTTTTATTCTGCTGGATTACCACTACATACTGCTAGGTGTCACTGATGGATTGTGAGACTCATGAGGATCATCTTGATGATCAATGATCCTTAGTGGTCTGAGTTGGAATTGTTCCAACCTATTGAAAAAAATTTGAATGATATTATGATAGAGATCATAATATATCTTACTACTAGATAGAATAGAACCTATGGGGACACACATAAAAGAAATTTTTGACTGATCAGATAGTTGATTTATGTTATGAATTGTAATAGAATTTAATTATCAATTTGATTGATAATTGATCCAATGCAAATGTTGCATTATGTAAGAGTTAGTGAGTTATAGAAAGATTAATTAGTCATATGATTGTTAATTAGCTCAATTTGATTGAGCAATGGGGCTTGCATTAAGTCTAATTTGATTGAATTTAATTTGACTTATTATGGGTTTGATTTGATCAACCTCAATTGGATTATAGGATAACCTCAAAAGAATCGGATGATTAGTCCCAGTTGAATTAAGATTTGGATTTTACCCAATTTTTAATTAGACTAGGATATATGAATTTCTATTTGATCTAGAAATCTTTATTTTTTTGGGTGCACCAAATCCTAATTGGATTAGAATTAAAAATGAAGTTTGACTCAAGCACCAAGAAAGAGTCTAATAAGACTGGGACTCCTCCTCCAATTAGGAGATATCTAATCTAAATTAATTGGACTCCAAATTAAATTTAGATTTTTATATATTTGAGTCTAATCTGGTCTTAATTTGATTAGGAATCATTGAGATTTAATTTGACTTAAAATAGCCATCTAAAACTAAGACTCCCATGTGATTCAAACTCCTTGATTCCATGCGCCAAGAGGTCCCATGCCATACCAATTTTTGATGCCACCTTTTCTCTTCATTTTAGTGTGTAATAATCCTTAGAATCCCCCTTATTTCTGTGAGAAGCTTGGGCGTGAAAACATGTGCTGGGTGGCACAAAATAATCCAAGAAGTCCTAAGTATTTTGGACTCTTGAATCCTATCCAAAGTAGAACTCATCCAAGGCCTATAAATAACCAGCAATATGGGACGGTTCAAAATAGGAGAGGATAAGGTTGTGACACCCAAAAAGAGAGGATTTGTGATAAGAGAAAAATCATGGAAAAGGTGATGGCATGTGGATGCTTGGCGTGAGGTATGTTTATGCTTCCTATCTCTTCTTTCTTGCAACAACCAACAGTTGGTTGTTAGGACAGCTCTTCCTCTCCCTCTTGTCCACGTTTAGACATGGATGTCTCCTCTTCTCTTTGTCCAAAAGTTAGATAAAATTTCTACATCTCTATTGTAGAGATTTGATGCATGGATTTTAGGAAGAAAAGAGAAGAAAGGGTTCTTCTCATAATCTCTAGTGTAGAGATCAAGATCCTCCTACATCTTCTTCTTCTCGAAGAGTGTCTTGAGAGAACAAATATTTGTAACTGTCAAGATACGATCTCTGCAAGGGAGCTAGCCACCCAGTGAGATCAAAAAGCTTCTGATCAGATCAGAGTCTCATGTGGATACCTGTAGAGGTCGGATGCTTGTACGGCTAAATGGGACCTTCAGAAGATATCCATGATCATCAGTTCGTGTTGAAGATGGATCTAAATACAGATATATTTTATATTTATTTTTCTCAATTTAATTTTAGTATCTAAATTTTATCTCACATATGATGATCCTATTATGGTTTGAAGATTTAATCTTATGCATGCTTATATTAAATTAAATTTAATCTAAAAAAATTTTAAATTTCGCTGCATACTAGTTTTAAAAAATCATATGTGCATGAAACTATAAAACTGCAACATGATCTTCTCGATGCTGTAGTGGTATAAGTGATCCTTTGACCTATGGTATCATTGACTATTCGCAGCGAGGCTACTGGGTTTGACTACATGTTCCCTTAGTCCCTAGCCATATGGGTCCTTGCTGTGTATATTGGCTTCAGTAGGTTCAAGTTCACTGTTTGGAGTAGGATGCACCTAGATAGAATCTATTAATCTTGATAGAAAAGAAGAAGTCCTATGCAATTTGTGAGATTGAGTTCAGAAAGTCTTTGACCAAAGCAAGTGTGAATACTGAAAAAGAGTTTCCACAAGATTCACAAATGAACTCAAGTCGAGCCAATCTAGCATATGACTGATGATGGGATCTGTCGAGTTCTCCATAACCTTCGTCAAGTCGAGACTCATGATAGAAGGACTGAATTATACAATAACTGTATCTAGGGGTTCATACTTTCATTCTATTGGGTTACCACTACATACTACTAGGTATCACTAATGGATTGTGAGGCTCATCAAGCATCATTTTGATGATCGATGGCTCTCGAAGGATAAAATTAAAAATATTTCAATCCATCGAAAGGAGTTTCAATGATATTGTGATAGAGATCACAATAAATCTCACTACCAGATAGAATGGAACCTATGGGGTCACACATTAAGGGATTTAATCTCGAGTTTGCCAATTGGACTTATGAAGTTCCAATTGGGTTAGAGTTTATTGAAATCTTATTAGATTTATAAGAACCATTCTAGCACACGGTTAAACTTAATTCTTCCCAGAACTTCGATTTGATCAAATCCATAGCTTTGAACCTAACCTAAATCCATTGGATTTAATTAGGCTCTTAATTATGAGCCCAAGAGGATTTGATTAAGTCAATTAGTTGATATAATTATCTAAATATTATTTCTTTTTTATTTCCTAATTATCTCTAAGTGTGCATGTGGAATTGAAGGAAAGAGGGAGGTGCAATCTTCTCTTTTTGGCATGACCAGGGGGCAGCAACTGTTGGGATGCGTAGGCGATTTCATGCATGTATTTCGAAATTATTTTGAAAAATTATAGTGAAAGATAACTAGATTAATAATAATCTAATATGCATATGATCTAATTATCAAATTAACCTACACTAGAATCTATGACATGTTATGTTGCATATAAAATCTGAAATAATTTGAAGATAAAATCAGCATGCATGCATGTGAGCAGTAGATCACATCTACTTCTAATCTGAGTTTGAAACTTCATACCTGATCATGAGTCGATGATCTCCTCTACTGAGAGACATGATGGAGAGGATCCTTGTTTGTTGCTTGCAGATGCACACGCATCCGGCCTCTATAGGAAATCCACTCGAAGTCCCGATCTGATCGGTCTTCTCGGGAGTGCTAGCTCATGCGAAGACCTTCTTCTTGGCTGATCTGAATCTTTTCTTCAATTTTTTTAAATATTTTTAGATATTAAAGATGGACTTCTGGAGGAGATGAAGAGGTAAAAAAAAGATAGAGAAGAAAATATTTTTTTTCTAATTTATTTTCTCCTCCGAAACCTTTAGGACCAAAAATCTGAAATTCAGACTTTTACGCACACTACATGAGAGAGGACCCTCTTCTCTATTTTTTATATTATGAATCATACCCAAACATCTACCACATGAAGAGCTCTTTTTTGGTATCTTACACATACAAAAAAAACTACAAAAGCCCTTTTTATAGGCATGTAAGGAGGTGGGGTGAAGAGTCCTAATGATCCTGGACTCTTACAAGATTCTACTTTCCTTCACAATTCCATGTCTCAAAACATGCCAAAAATATATGAGACACCCCTTATTATATTTTTTTATGATAAATTAATTTTCTACCTAATTTATTATGAAGAATCTCCTCAAAATATTACACATATAATGAGAAAAAAATTTATTGGCATGGAGAGGTTGATCTAGATGAGAATAGATTCTCCTGATAAAAAATATTTTGAAATATAATTTTAGAACCTTTCTTTTATCAAAACTAAATTATATTTATATGTGAGATAGATAATGCAAATAACTATTTGGTATAAAAAAATCTCACACAAAATAATTTTTTGTGTGGAGATATATGGCGTGTAATTTGGATTGGCACAGGGAGAAGAGTCCTATTCCAATAAGGACTCTTAAGTTTTCTTATTTGAATCCAAACCAAATCACATCTGATTTAGCCCAAATAAAATATATAAAACTCAATCTAACTAGGCTCATAAATTTTTAATCAAATTTTAATTAAATTTAGAATTGATTGAACCAAAGACCTGATCAAATCAGAGATAGTTCTCCCTTAGCGATTAGATCATCTCATAACCTAATCAGGTCAAACCTAATTGAATCAAATTCAATTAGATTTTATTTAATCCTCTTTGCTCAATTAAATTAAGCTAATCAATAATTTAATTATTAATTAATTTTTTATTAATTCACTAACACTTAGAAAATTAATTTATTATAACTTTTGTATATATTTAATCATCAATTAAATTGACGATTAAGCACTTAAACGATTCTCAATCGTTGATTAGCCACATGATCAGTCAGAAACTTCTTTTGAGTATAATCTCGTAGGTTCAAACCTAAGTCGATAGTATAAAAATAACTTTCTGAACCAATCGATGTAGCCATCTAGCAATGATGACCCGACGTCTGGATAGGTCGAATGATGGTGAAGCAATATTCAAGAACCTATTGACATATGGTTACCGTATAATTTATCCCTTTGACCTTAATGCTCGAGGATGACCTAAGATTTAACTGTCAATTCTAGATTAGTCATTCATATTGTATTTCAATCTTTTTCAAATCCATCACATAAATTATTCGAGCCCAGATTTTGCTAAATTGAAATACACTGATGCATATCTCCTACTAATTTGGAGAGGTCAATCCCATCTTGACTCACGTATCGATTTGACAAGTACTTGACTATACCTAAAAACCTTCCATTACTAAATTAAAAACTCAATTAGTCTTGCATTAAAGTACAAGGAGTTGCTTGCAAGTCACTGTGGTGATCTCAGGTTAGAGGAATACTTATAACCATACCCTTCGTGAGCTACCCTTGATAGTAGAGTGCTCCACAGTTGGTCACATTCAGTGATGATGTACTCTTACATCTCACCTGCATGCTATACCAATATCTCTATACTATTTGGTTATGAGGACTATCAATGCATATGGCACACAACGATCTACACTCGATATCGCTATCATCCTAGTAATAGCATATCGTTTGGTCATGAACCAATTTAAGAACTATGCGATAAATCTTCTTTTATCGATCAAAGTAGTCCTAAGGACTTTATCATAACATAGGAGTTCATTAGAAAATGTATCTTTATGATAAAAAATATCAAATAACTTTTATTATTTATCAACTCATATATATTTATAATTAGCATAATTGTCAAACGATTGGCTTTAGGATACAATTCCCAACAACTCTCACTTGGACTAAAGCCAATCAGTATAGTATCACATATTCATTTTTGATTTATCATCTCAGTGTTGGGTTATGGCCACACAGTGAAAAATAATTTTTTAAATTTTTTAAAATACTCAAATCAATAGCTTTATCAAATAAAACTATCAAGCTGAACCTAAAACTCTAGAATCACCTTGCCGAACATGATCAAAGTAAATTCGAGCATGTAAAGAGATAGAATATTATACTTTAATCAAAATAAAAAAGTGGCATATTAGTGTTCTCCACAAGACTCCAAGATAGAAGTCCTCCAACAGTGATCCACACGAAAGTTGGCTAAGTTCCTTCCCAATCGATGCACAGCCGCAGCCTTATCTTCTCAAGAACACTATCGGCTTCAAACTTGCATCACGATCGCACCAAAGCCTAGCTGCTTTTGATCTTACCACCAAAATAATACCAAGAAGACACTATTTCGATGTCATATAACCTAGGATTTAATTTTTAGCTCCAACACATAAAAAAATCAAATCCTAGGGTACTCCAGCAACACTTACTGAAAATCTCACCACCCTTGTAGCAACTTTTGCCACTCAAATTCCCCTCTTTTTTTTATCAAAATTTTTTTAGATTTTTTATTGTGATTTCCATATCCCTTCTCTTTGTCTTGCCCAAAAATATCAGCTAGAAGCCATCTGGGGCATCCCTTATAAAGAGGGGACCAGGGGATGTTACATGGGATGAAGGGGTGCCAACTTTTGGCGCTCCAACTTCCCATGCATTAAATAAATTTATCGAGTAAATTTTTGATGATTTAGATACTTAGACAGAAGAACTCTTCCTTCTCTATGTGCCATAAAAATTTTATTAATTTTTGGCATTAAAACATAGGATTTCTAATTTATCTTCTAAGGCAACGTGTTTAATAAAGAGCCTTCTTTAAGAAGGACTCTTTATTTCTCATGCTGATTTGAGGTGGGCAACAATTATATTTTTATGTGACTTTTGGTGAACATGGAGGAGTCCTTCTCTACTTAAAATTGATCTAAGTTGGATAAGGATCCAATCCAAATCGACCCAATTCCATTAGGTCAAAGCCAACTGATCTAAGTTAGCTCAAATACTTTGAACGAAACCAACTTGGGAACTTGGGTTAATACAATATGCTAGCATATCAAATTAATCCATAGAATTTATATTAAACTCTAATTAAAATAGACCAAGACTAAATCCCAAAGTGTGTGACCCATTGGGTTCCAAATCTAGCCAGCAGTGGACCCAGACGTTCGACGTAACCCTAATCCGATGAGATTAGGTCACCCGAAGAGTCCCAATCAACTTGGACTCTTCCAAATTGATTTCAGAATCAAATTTTTTCAATTTTTATTAACCAACAAGTCAAGATTGATGTCTAGTAACATGTAATGACTATCCAAAAGATTTAAAAATTTGATAAAAATTATCAAAATATCCTTCAGTGGCAAGTTCCTGTGTAATTCAATCTTTCAGTCAAATAGCATCCCAATGAGTTGTGGGTATAAAAATATGTCAAATCCAATCACTTATCTTTATGTATCTCGATCTGAAGGTGATGATTTAGTTGATGATACATTAGAAATCTTTTTTTAATTATCACCCTGCTTGGGCCAAAGACTAGAATCACCATCCTACGTGATCACATAAGATGTTCGCTCCCCTTATTAAGAGTGACTAATCTCTTATGGATCACTCATAAACTCCATGCACACTTCACCATATCCAGAACACCCTATACAAGGATCAAAAAACCAAGTTAGGTAGTGAACCAAAATTTGGATCCATATACACAAGGTACCATAGTGACCTCAGATCAAAGGATCACATACACAACTCCGACTAGAGAATTATCAGTTGACATGTAAATAAGACTCCATCTAATTATTCTCTCATAGGTCAATTCAGTAAACTCATTCTCTAATGAGCACCCATATTCTTATATTAGTATCACAATATAAGTGGTTATGAGATCTACCATCCTCATTTCTGAGCATACATAGAACATACCAGTCTTATCGGTATCATTGATTCCTGACTCAATATACCAACGACTAAGAATATTTTAGATCAGGGCTATCAAGGATTTAGGTCTCACTGGCATGATCTCATCACAGCCCTAAAACCATTGCCCAGACCTATGGGGTTTATTATAATCTTCATCATAATGCAAGAATTATAGCAAGGAAGATGTAACTTTGTGATGAATAATGTCAAAATAATTTTTATTTATTAATTAATAATTTATATATATTACAAAATGAGCATAATTTGTTTTAGAACACATTTCCTAATGGATAAAAGGATACAATGAATAAGACTTTATGTCTGATATTGATGGTAGAGAGTCTACATCAGGAAAGATATTTTCTTATGTAATATAGATTCAATAAATTTT
The DNA here is from genome assembly GCF_000442705.2 of Elaeis guineensis. Classification (NCBI taxonomy): domain Eukaryota; kingdom Viridiplantae; phylum Streptophyta; class Magnoliopsida; order Arecales; family Arecaceae; genus Elaeis; species Elaeis guineensis. The sequence goes on from NC_025997.2 coordinate 63,234,672, forward strand.
AAGGGTTTCAAGCAATCGATCATTGTAAATTTTAGAAGTCATGTACATCACTGCTTATGAGGTTGCTAGGGAAGCCTTCTGGCTAAAAATAATTTGTCACAAAACTGGTGTAATGTCATCAGATGGCACAACACTATACTATGATAATAAAGATGCCATTGTTTTTGTTAAAAAATGTCTTAAAGTCAATCGTCAATCTATTGATGATTATGCTATTTGATATAATTATATATAAATTAATTAATAAAATATTTATTTGATAATTTTCATCATAAGTTTGTATATCTTCTATATCGAACGTATGTGTTATGATGAAAGTCTTTAGGATTATTTTAAATCGACCAAGAAGGATTTATTGTTTAGTCCTTAAATGAGTTTGCGATCAAATAATATGCTATTACTAGAATAATAGACATATCAAGTGTAGATCATTGTGTGTCATATATCGTTGGTCGTCCTCTTAACCAAGGAGCATAGAGATGCTGGTATGGCATACAGATGAAATATAAAAGTATAATTTGCTGAATATGGCCAACTCCAGAGTACTCTTCTATCAAGAGTCACTTTGAAGGGATATGGGTATAAGTATCCCTCTGATCTGAGATCACCATAGTGACTTGCAAGCAACTCACTGTGCTTTGGTATTGGACTACCTGAATTTTTAATTCAAGATCGAAAGATTTCTGGACATAGTCAAGTACTTGTGAAGTCGGTGCGTGAGTCAAGATGAAATTGACCACTCCAAGAGATTGAAGAGAATTCTTTGTGTTTCAATTTAGTAAGACCTTAGCCAGGACAATCCTTATGAGGAGTCACAGAATTTATTAGGTTGAGACACATAATGGATGTACTATTAAAAGTTGACAGTTTAAACTTGAAGTTATCTTAACATCAAGGGTCAAAGGGATGAATTATATAATAATTATATCCAATTAGGTTCTTGAGTATTACTTTGCATACATTCGGCCAATCCGGACGTCGGACACCATTGTTAGATAGTTACTCTGATTGGTATAGAAATTAGTTTCTGTGCTACTGACTTAGGTTCGAACTTATGGAGCCATATATATTAGAAGTTTCTCTCCGATCATATGGCTAATCTGAAGAGTCCCAGTGGATGGGGACTCTAGTGAAGGAGTCCCACTGGATGGGGACTCTGCTGAAGAGTCCCATTGGATGGAGACTCTAGAGAAGAGTCCCACTAGACTTGAACTCTATCATTAATAAAGGATTAATTAGTAATTAGATCACTAATTAGCTCAATTTGATTGAGCATTAAAGTCTGGATCAAGTTTGATGGAATTGGATTCAATCAGGTTAAGTCTAATTAGGTTATAAGATGACCTAATCAGTAAGGAAGAAATGATCCTGATTTGATCGGATCTATGGCTCAATTATTTTATTGATTTGATTAAATTTAATTAAGATTATAAGAGCCTAATTAGATTAGGTTCATCATATTTTATTTGGATCTAATTGGATTGGGTTTGAAAGAAATTCAATTGGTTAAACCCTAAAGTCCCAAATGAGTGGGACTCTCTCCCTTGTGCCACCCAAATTGTCTCACACCTTTTTTCACTGTACAAAATTAGTTTGTGCATGAGAAAATAAAAAAATTATCCTTCTTTTATCATCCATTAAGGATAGAAATTGATTGATTTTGATTTGAATTTAAAATAGTTTGAGTTTCAACTTAAAATCTTATCCATATCCTTCCATACGTTGGCTATTTTTAAAGGGGCTCATTGTGTGTGAGAAAAGAATTTTTTTTTAATTATTTTTTATATTTATTTTTTTTTGATAAGTCCCTCATTAAGTTAGATAAGGGTGAGAAAAAGTTAGAGTCAAATTGAAATTCAAAATGATTTGAATTGCAACAAACTCCAGCCCTTATCCTATCTTATCTAGTTTGTGCAACAACCATAAAAAGGCCATAATTTTGTGCACCAAACCAAGAGAGCTTTCCACCATGAGATACCAGAGTGAAAGAGGGTCAAACATCCTTCTTTGGGGCATGAGGTTTGGGTGGGTTTCCTTCTTCCTTGGCATGAACAAAGAGGAGACTGTCTCCTCTCAGGTGAGCGACCTAGAACTATTCTAGAATTTTGGGTGAGAGAAAAACCAAAGAAAAAAAAGTCTTCATCATTTTTTTCTCCACCATCCAGCATCTCCTCTGATCCATCTTCGACATCGAAAAGGTTTGAGGTGATTGAATGATGAGATCAAATCAGATCTGCCATCAAAAACTGACTGCGCAAGCTAGCACTTCCGTGGAGGGCTGATCAGTCTGAGGACTTCATGTGGACCATCCGTAGTGGCCGAATGCTTGTGCAGCTACGAGCAACTAGAAAGGACTTCTAGATCTATGTTCTCAATTATGGAGATCGACTACCCACATTCAGGTATTAGGTTTGGAACCCTAGAAGTGGTAGATTAGATCTATCACTAATTGCTGTTCTTGTTCAAACGCTTGTAATATTAGATTCAGATTTTTATGCATATAAACTCATGTTATAAATCTATTTGTAAAAGTTTTAAGATCAGATCTTATATACATATTTATAGATTAAATAGTTTAATCTAATGCTCTTTCGTTAAAAATTTTGAAATGCATGCATGAAACCCCTACGCGATCCAACAGTGGTATCAGAGCCAGGTTGCTTAAAACATGAATTTATACTTGCATATAATCTAATTTAAATTATTTAAATTAAATCTAAATAATTAATTTAGCATCTGAATAAGGTAGTAATCTGATTGGATAGATCCTCATAGCCATCCGATCATAGAACAAATCAGGATATCACAACTCTATTTGCTCACTCAATGGGATCTCTTATGACGTATAGGGATGCTGCGTGATCTTTTTCATAATGATGAACAATAAAAAAAAAATTAAAATTTTATTTCAGATCTAAAATAATATGTATTAGATCTAAAATTAGTATTTTGATCATTAAATGATTGATTGTGAAAATATTTTATAAAATTAAAAATTATTTTCAAACATCGAATCTGAACCCATGTCAGTCCAATACTTAATTAAGAATTAAGCGATCTAGATTTGAGAATCAAAGATCTAAGGCATTAATTTCATAATTTATGGGTTAATGGGTTAGCTCGAGTCAAGTCTATTTAACTGGGTTAGACCTAGGGTTCGAAATTATTGATAATGGACCATATTAGTAATTAATCAAATCTAATTAAAAGTTAATTCTGATTGGATCAATTTTTTCTCTTAATCAATTTCAATAGTTACTGTTGGGTATAAAATACCCACAGCCGGAACCCACGGCGGAACCGCCGTCAGCAAGTAAAGCTCCGCCCGGACTCCTACGGGAGCCGGGCTCCACCGCCATCAGCAAGTGCAGCTCCGCCCGGACTCCTACGGGAGCCGGGCTCCACCACCATCAGCAAGCGCTGCTCCGCTCGGACTCCTACGGGAGCCGGGCTCCGCCGCCAACATCAAAACAGCTCCGCCCGGACTCCCACGAGAGCCGGGCTCCGCTCTCAGTATCAACTGCTGGTAAGCTCAACCCGGACTCCTATCGGAGCCGGACTTCACCCTTAACTTTGTTCGCAGCGCAGCTTCGCCCGGACTCCTACGGGAGCCGGGCTCCACCGCCATCAGCAAGTACGGCTCCGCCCGGACTCCTACGGGAGCCGGGCTCCACCGACGACATCAGCGCAGCTCCCTCCGGACTCCTACGGGAGCCGGACTTCGCCGCCAACTTCAGAACAGCTCCGCCCGGACTCCCACGGGAGCCGGGCTCCGCTCTCAGTATCAACTGCTGGTAAGCTCAACCCGGACACCTATCGGAGCCGGACTTCACCCTTAACTTTGTTTGCAGCGCAGCTTCACCCGGACTCCTACGGGAGTCGGGCTCCACCGCCATCAGCAAGTGCAGCTCTGCCCGGACTCCTACGGGAGCCGGGCTCCACCGCCATCAGCAAGTGCAGCTCCGCCCGGACTCCTACGGGAGCCGGGCTCTACCGACGACATCAGCGCAGCTCCCCCCGGACTCCTACGGGAGCCGAACTTCGCCGCCAACATTAGAGCAGCTCCGCCCAGACTCCTGCGGGAACCGAGCTCAGCCCACGACCCCTACCGCCAGGAGGACCTCACCCGTGCCTCAACAGAAATTGGGCTCCGGCCGTTACCGAGCTTCAATCGACAGATCCACGACCCCTGACAGGCCCTCAAAGCGGCCACGACCTTGCTCCACCTCCTGTGGCGGACTCCACGCAGTATCATCATTCCCTGACAAGTCGCAGCAGCCATAGCCGCCCTGCTCCACTTCCTGTGGCAGACTCCGCACAGCTCCGCTATCCCCTGGCAAGCCACAGTGACGGCCACAAACCTGCTCCACCTCCTGCGACGGATACCATGCGATTCTCCTGACAACGGATGCTGCTCCACCCCTCATAACAGATTCCACGTGGCAAGACGGGGCGATGCCCACGTGCCTGCTCCATTATCTTTCGCAATCATTTCCCCTGACCGTGGGCGGCCCACTACCAGGCAGTTACAAACGTCGCCATCAGTCCGTTGCCTCCCCCGCCTATAAAAGGGGGAACTCAGATACGTTATTCCTTAAGCCCTTTTGCCTTATCTCAAAACTCTGCTAAATTCTCCGTTCGAGCACTCCATTCTTGTTGAGGCAGAGAACTGACTTGAGCGTCGGAGGGTCTTGCCAGAGCAACCCCACCTCCGGTTTAGACTTCCCTTGCAGGTCCCGGCGGCGACCGCGGCTTCCTCAACTCCAGCTTCTCTGGCGCAGGTGGATTTTTGCACCAACAGAATTGGCGCTAGAGGAAGGGCCTGTGTCTTCGCAGCACCCTTGTTCTTGAAGGAGCGCTCGACGGAGCCGTCTCTGGCCATCTCTCCGTCATCTACTCCTAATCTTCCCCCGCGAGATCGACACCCGATGCCTCCGTGCAGGGCATCCACCCGACGGTCCACGGCCTCCGCGGCCAGATCTCAGGCTCCAAACTCCCCTCCCGTTTCACAGCCAGCTCCTCCTCCCCCTCCGGCGACGGCGGTCGGCGTGGAGCAGTTTGACTTGCTGGCGCAGCAGGTCAAAGGCCTCATCGAGGTCGTACAGGCAATGCAGCAGCAGCCGCCGCAGACGTCGGCGCATCCGGAAGAGGCATCTCCGGAATGCCAGAACCCGGCGGTGGGGCGGGCCACCTGGGCCAGCCGCCCCGTCCTTCCCGGGAAGGCGAATCCAAGGGTGGAGAGCCCTCAATCGGACCACGACTCCACCCCTGGGAGATCCCTGCCCCCATTCTGCCAAAGGACCCTCGAGACTCGGAGTCGAGAGGACTTCCTAGACCAGAGGCTCCAGGAGATGAACCGGCGGATCGAAGAACTCCGCCATGCGCCTCCCACTTACGGTGAGGATATCTGCACTGACCCTCCCTTCTCCCAAATGATTATGCAGGAACCGATCCCGCCGAATTTCAAGCTCCCCCAGTTTGAAAGCTACGACGGGACGTCGGACCCGGTGGACCACCTGGAGGCCTTCCGAACGATGATGCTGCTTCATGGTGCCCCCGATGCCATCTTGTGCCGGGCTTTCCCGTCTACTTTGAAGAGAGCAGCAAGGAACTGGTACTCGACACTGAAGCCGGGTACCATCTTCTCCTTCGACCAAATGAGCCACCGATTCGTGGCCCATTTTGTCAGCAGCCGACGTCTCCGGAAAGGTTCGGAGTCCCTCATCAACATCAAGCAGAGGGAAGGGGAGTCCATACGGGCCTACATCAACCGCTTCAACATCGCGGCGTTGGAGGTCCGGAACTTGGACCAGTCGGTTGCCATGGCCGCCCTGAAAGGTGGCCTTCAGAAGAATGATCTCTTGTACTCCCTGGAGAAGAAGTACCCCAGGGATTTTGCTGATCTGCTGGCTCGGGCTGAAGGATATGCCCGAGCGGAAGAGGCCTTCAAAATGAAGGATGAAGAGACTGCGAGGGAGCGTCAGGCGGGAGATTCTGGCAAGCCCGCAGTTGAGAAGAGGCCAAGGGAAGTCCGGCCTCACTCCTGATCCCCCCCTGGGCACAAGCGCGCCCATACTCCACCCCGGGCACGCAGGCAGAGAAGCCCGGACAACAGGTTTCGGCGGGGTTCCCCGTCAGGGAAGTTCCGCAGCTACGCCCCCCTCAACGCTTCGAAGGCCCAGGTACTGATGGAGGTCAGGGAGCTGATCCCTAGGTCGGAGAGGATGCGCACGCACCCCGGGAAGCACAACCCCAACAAGTTCTGCCTCTACCACCGCGACCACGGCCATGACACCGAAGAGTGCATCCAGCTCTAGGACGAGATCGAGGAGCTCATCCTGCGAGGTCGGCTCGACAGATTCATCCGCCGTAGGCCTGAGGGTAGAGGAGACCGACCAAGAGCCCTCCCATCGCCCGAACCGCAGAAGAGGGAGGAGCAGCCCGGGGACCGGCCTCCTATCGGGACCATCACTCCATCGTCGGAGGGCCTCAAGGAGGAGCGGGAGAACTGTAAATGCATTGCTTACTATTTCATTTTGAATCTACTTTTCTTTCTAGCTAACGCACTCCTCCTGCTTAACGCGGATGTATTATGACTGGATATGACCTCTCCAAAAACAACGGCCATGTCAGGAACAGGAGGAGAACCTCGTCCTGACATGAGCAGAGTCAAAGGCTCGGTTCTTTTAGACCGGATGGGGGGAGAGGCCTTACAACGCCCTAATGTGCCCCCACAGCCCTGTTAGGGACAGGAGGAAAACCTCGCCCTAACTTGAGCAAAGTCAAAGGCCCGGTTCTTTTAGACCAGATGGGGGGAGAGGCCTTACAACGCCCTAATGTGCCCCCACAGCCCTGTTAGGGACAGGAGGAAAAGCTCGCCCTAACTTGAGCAGAGTCAAAGGCCCGGTTCTTTTAGATCGGATGGGGGGAGAGGCCTTACAACGCCCTAATGTGCCCCCACAGCCCTGTTAGGGATAGGAGGAAAACCTCGCCCTAACTTGAACAAAGTCAAAGGCCCAGTTCTTTTAGACCGGATGGGGGGAGAGGCCTTACAATGCCCTAATGTGCCCCCACAGCCCTGTTAGGGACAGGAGGAAAACCTCGCCCTAACTTGAGCAAAGTCAAAGGCCCGGTTCTTTTAGACCGGATGGGGGGAGAGGCCTTGCAACGCCCTAATGTGCCCCCACAGCCATGTCAGGAACAGGAGGAGAACCTCATCCTGACATGAGCAAAGTTGAAGGCCCGGTTCTTTTAGACCAGAGGGGGGAGAGGCCTTACAGCGCCCTAACGTGCCCCCACAAGCCAGGCTGATAACGAGAACCTCACGCCGGCTCAAGCAAAATGGAAGACCCGGACTCCTACGGGAGCCGGGTTCCGCCGCCAAGGTAAGCTTCACCTGGACTCCTACGGGAGCCGGGTTCCACCGCCCAGGGAAGCTTCACCCGGACTCCTACGGGAGCCGGGTTCCGCTGCCAAGGTAAACTTCACCCGGACTCCTACGGGAGCCGGGTTCCACCGCCCAGGGAAGCTTCACCCGGACTCCTATGGGAGCCGGGTTCCGCCGCCAAGGTAAACTTCACCCGGACTCCTACGGGAGCCGGGTTCCACCGCCCAGGGAAGCTTCACCCGGACTCCTAAGGGAGCCGGGTTCCGCCGCCAGGGAAGCTTCGCCCGGACTCCTAAGGGACCCGGGTTCAGCCGCCAGGAAAGCTTAGCCCGGACTCCTACGGGAGCCGGGTTCCGCCCCCAAGAAAGACTTCGCCCGGGCTCCTAATAAAGCCGGGCTCCATCCGCTACTTCACCAGCAAGGGTTAAAAACGGTGGCGAGACTCGGCCACATGACGAGATCGGATGGAAGGGAAGAGCCCCTTTCCCATGACGACCTCTAAGCCAAACAGGCCAAACAACGAGAAAGGGTCAACGAACGACAATATTGGTGCTACGCACGGACAAGGTAACACAAAATGCTTTTTTCTCATTTTCGATATATGTACTACAGGACCAGGACGGCCAGAGAAAGAGGGACAAAACGATAAGAAAAAAAAAAAAAAAAAAAAAGGAGGCAGCTACAAAAAGGGAGTGTCTACAAAAGAACTCTAAGGAGGTCCTGCTCCCTCTAACCTAGGGTGATCACCACCATCCCCCAACCAGGACTGCCTCAAGCTATCCACGGTTTCCTCTAGTTCTTCCTTCTTTTGCAGCATATCCTGGAACGCCTGACGAAGTCGCTGGCTCTCAGCCTCCGCTTCCCGATGCCACTTTCGCAAAACTTCAGACTCTGCCTCTGCATCCGCGACGGCCTTCCGCTCAAGTCCCAGCTGGATTTTTACTTGTTGAAGCTCAGCTGTCTTCTCCCCAAGGGAGACGAAAATCCCTTCGACAGTGCCTCTCAGGGCTTGGAGCTCTTCGTTATCTTGGGCGTTAGCAAGCTGCGCCCTAGTAACCAACTGCCTCTGGAGACGAACCACCTCGTCCGCCGATCGATGGAATCTCCCCTTGTACTCCTCTACCTGTCGGCGCCAGCTGGCCCGCTGCACATCGTGGCTCATCTCGGCATCTTGAAGCTGCTTCTGGAGGTCGGAAACTTTTTGTGACCATATCTGCTCATCCCGCGCTGTGAGCCGGGATGAGTTTCCTTCCAGCTGGCTGATCCTCCTCTTGGCAGCCGACAGCTCCACTTTAAGGGTGCTGATCCTGGCTTCTTGAGCCCAAGTTCGATCGCTGGCGCTCTTCGTGCATTCTTCGAGCTCCTTCACAAAGTTCGCCTTCCTCCGGCTGTAGTCCATGATTGCCTTCACTTGGAGACTCCTGAAGTGGGCAGCCTCAGCGACGGCCTCGGAATAGCATTTTTTCGCCTGGCGGAGCTCGCCCTCCGACTTTTTCAACTTCTTCGTCAAGTGGAGGACCTCCTTTTTGAGCCGCTGGATAGTCGACTTCAACGGGACCCCCAGGGGCAAGGGGAGTGCTTCGGCGGGGCGCTGCCATCGAAAAATGCAAACGTCAAAGACCAGCTCGTTACGAGAAGAAAGGCAGAAAAGAAGGAGCAGGGGAAGGAAAGGCCATCCACAATAAGAAATTCAACTTTATTGATTAATTTTGAAGACAAGCGGAAAGGAAACATGGCAACAAAAGAAAGATACAAGATCGGAGGTCTCAGACCTCGGAGGCTGGGGGTGGAGAGCCCGGTGCGGGGGGTGCAACTGCGGCAGCGGCGGACGAAGGGGCGGCCTCGTCGTCAGACTCCTCCAGAAAGCCGAGATCAAGGTCGGGATATCTGCTGGCCACCCTCTCTCGGCAGAGCTCGAACCCTTTGGTGAACGCCTCTAGGCTGAACTGGACGTTCAGCTCCCTCATCTCCGCGGAGGTCTTGAACTCCTCCACCGCAAGGGTCCTGGCCTCCGAGACCAGAACCGGAGTTTCCTCGGCCAGATGGGCGACCTCGGCCTCCGCCTTCCTTGCCGACTCCTCCAGGCTTCGCCTTTCCTCCTCTCGGACTCGTCTTTCCTCTTCCCAATCTTGTCTCTCTCTCTCCAGGGCCTCCCGGAGGGCGGCCACCTCGGCCGTCTTCGCTTGAAGATGAGCAACCTCATCTTGGCAGCGCTCCTCCGCCCGAAGAAGATCCCTTCTCATGCGGCCCGATGCCTCGACATAGGCGAAGAGCTGGTGCCCGATCTGCAAAGACAGATAGAGAATTACAACAAAGACCGAGCAACTATGCAAATAAAAATCCGCTTACCTCAAGAAAGGACCCCAAGGTGTCCCAGGCCCGCTGCTCGGGATCGGTACGGTCGATCCTCTCCACGACATCGGACAGAATGCAACCATCGAGCAACCGACGGATCAGAGCCTTGTCGTTGAAGGGGTTCTCCGATCTCCCCTCAGAGCAGACGGACTCGTCTGCAGCGGCTCGGTGGCTGCTCGGCCGACGGGCCATCGATTTTCTCCTCCTCCCCGCGGCGGGCGCCTCCACGGGGCGGACCTCCGGATTGGGGACCCCGGTCGGCGGGCTCCTTGAGGGAGCCCGGGGGGCCACTGGCTCGGCATCCGAAGGAATGTCGATTGCCGGGGTCGCCTGGACGGGTGCAGCCAAGCTCGTCTCCTCCACCCTGGCCCTCTTCGCCGAGCCAGAAGTCGTCGCGCCCTTCCTTTTCTGGGCCCTCATGGCCTTGGCGAGCATCCGTGTGGCTTCGGCGTCCATTGCTAAAAAAAAAAAAAAAAAAAAAAAAAAAGAAAAGAAAGGAAGAAGGCAAAAGCAGCACCAATCAGTCCAAAAAAAAAAAAAAAAAAAAAAGGGGGGGAAAGAAGAAAGAAAAAAGAGAAAGAGAAAAGAGGAAAAAGGAGAGAGAAAGGAAGAGAAAGAAGAAGAAGACAAGAAAAGGAAAGATGTATACTTGCTGGATCCTGAGGGCTCAGGCCGATGTTGAAGAGAAGCGGCTCCCTCAGTAGGTTTGGAAGGGAAGGAGCGGGGTAACTCAGGAGCTTCTAGGCGGCCTGAAGGTCGTCCTCTCCCAGGCTGGGAGCCCGGCGGACGGAATCCCTCAGAGACCCCCAAGGGGGCAGGCCCAGTTCCAGGGTCGGACAGTAAATGAAGAGAAATTTCTCCTTCCAGTTGTGAATCGAAGAAGGGGCGCCCTTCAGCAACCCCTTCTTACCAAACTGGGGGGAGAAGTACCACCAGTCCTTCGCTGAAGGATGGCGTTTGAAGGTGTAGAAATGTCTGAACAGGGAGAGGGAAGGCTGAACCTCGACTATATGACAGAGGGAGAGAAACCCTATCAAAAACCTAAAAGAATTCGGGGCGACAGAAGCGAGAGAAATGTCTAAGAAACGAAAGAAGGCGGCAACAAAAGCTGGAAGCGGAAGCCGGAGTCCGGCACGGAATGCCTCCTGGTACAAACAAAAGCGACCAGGAGGGGGAGCGCTGGCCCGGTCGGAGGGGCCAGGAAGCTCCAGATCGTACTCTGAAGGGACCCCGTACCGAGCCCTTATCAGGAGAAGTTCGTTTGGAGTCGACGAACAAGGAATAGCGCCCGATGCGAAGACCGGGCGAGACCCTGCCCCAAACGCAGGTTCGTCCGCAGAGACAGGGGCCTGGGGGTTTGAAGCAGAAGAACTCCCAGAGCTTATGGGGGAAGAAGAATCGGAAGACATTTTTCTTTGGGGGAGAACCTAAAGGGCCCTAGAAATGCAAGCCGAGAAAGGAGGGGGACGCCGGAAGTCAACTTAGGAGAGGACGCGAAAGAAGAGGAAGGAGGAGAGGACCCTAAGCGGTAAGAAGGAGAAGGTGGGCACTAACCTATCCTGCTCTGGGGGCCTGGGGAGCGAGGAACGGAAGGCGCCTACAGCTCGAGAGGGCGTTCGCTAGAGCAGACTCTCGGGGAGATAGACGCCGGCAAGAAATCAGAAGCGGAGTGGGACGCCTGAAAGGGGGGAGGACGGGTTTAAATAGACCCTGGGATCCGGTGCCATAATGATCTCGAATCCCCCCAGGCCAGTCTGCATCCGACACGTGTCCCACTCCCCGTGGTAGACGGCTGAAGGCGGCTGGCGGTTGGCAGGGTCATAATTGCACCGTACCTAGGCCAGCATACCTGCGGGGTCTTCGAAGCGTCCCCTCGTACCGCCCCAATTCGAAAAGATTCCGGCACGCGCTCATTTAATGCCAAAGTACCTGAGAGCGGCAGGGCGCGGGAATCGAAGGGACGGTTCCGACTGTACTTCTGTGTACTTCCTTCGTTTGAAATTCAAAACTCGGATGTAGGGGGACTGGTGTTGGGTATAAAATACCCACAGCCGGAACCCACGGTGGAACCGCCGTCAGCAAGTGCAGCTCCGCCCGGACTCCTACGGGAGCCGGGCTCCACCGCCATCAGCAAGTGCAGCTCCGCTCGGACTCCTAAGGGAGCAGGGCTCCACCACCATCAGCAAGCGCTGCTCCGCCCAGACTCCTACGGGAGCCGGGCTCCGCCGCCAACATCAAAACAGCTCCGCCCGGACTCCCACGGGAGCCGGGCTCCGCTCTCAGTATCAACTGCTGGTAAGCTCAACCCGGACTCCTATCGGAGCCGGACTTCACCCTTAACTTTGTTCGCAGCGCAGCTTCGCCCGGACTCCTACGGGAGCCAGGCTCCACCGCCATCAGCAAGTGCAGCTCCGCCCGGACTCCTACGGGAGCCGGGCTCCACCACCATCAGCAAGCGCTGCTCCGCCCGGACTCCTACGGGAGCCGGGCTCCGCTGCCAACATCAAAACAGCTCCGCCCGGACTCCCACGGGAGTCGGGCTCCGCTCTCAGTATCAACTGCTGGTAAGCTCAACCCGGACTCCTATCGGAGCCGGACTTCACCCTTAACTTTGTTCGCAGCGCAGCTTCGCCCGGACTCCTACGGGAGCCGGGCTCCACCGCCATCAGCAAGTACGGCTCCGCCCGGACTCCTACGGGAGCCGGGCTCCACCGACGACATCAGCGCAGCTCCCTCCGGACTCCTACGGGAGCCAGACTTCGCCGCCAACTTCAGAACAGCTCCGCCCGGACTCCCACGGGAGCCGGGCTCCGCTCTCAGTATCAACTGCTGGTAAGCTCAACCCGGACTCCTATCGGAGCCGGACTTCACCCTTAACTTTGTTTGCAGTGCAGCTTCGCCCGGACTCCTACGGGAGCCGGGCTCCACCGCCATCAGCAAGTGCAGCTCCACCCGGACTCCTACGGGAGCCGGGCTCCACCGCCATCAGCAAGTGCAGCTCCGCCCGGACTCCTACGGGAGCCGGGCTCTACCGACGACATCAGCGCAGCTCCCCCCGGACTCCTACGGGAGCCGGACTTCGCCGCCAACATCAGAGCAGCTCCGCCCAGACTCCTGCGGGAGCCGGGCTCAGCCCACGACCCCTACTGCCAGGAGGACCTCACCCGCGCCTCAACAGAAACTGGGCTCCGACCGTTACCGAGCTTCAATCGACAGATCCACGACCCCTGACAGGCCCTCAAAGCGGCCACGACCCTGCTCCACCTCCTGTGGCGGACTCCACGCAGTATCATCATTCCCTGACAAGCCGCAGCAGCCATAGCCGCCCTGCTCCACTTCCTGTGGCGGACTCCGCACAGCTCCGCTATCCCCTGGCAAGCCACAGTGACGGCCACAAACCTGCTCCACCTCCTGCGACGGATACCATGCGATTCTCCTGACAACGGACGCTGCTCCACCCCTCATAACAGATTCCACGTGGCAAGATGGGGCGATGCCCACGTGCCTGCTCTATTATCTTTCGCAATCATTTCCCCTGACCGTGGGCAGCCCACTACCAGGCGGTTACAAACGTCGCCATCAGTCCGTTGCCTCCCCCGCCTATAAAAGGGGGAACTCAGATACGTTATTCCTTAAGCCCTTTTGCCTTATCTCAAAACTCTGCTAAATTCTCCGTTCGAGCACTCCATTCTTGTTGAGGCAGAGAACTGACTTGAGCATCGGAGGGTCTTGTCGGAGCAACCCCACCTCCGGTTTAGACTTCCCTTGCAGGTCCTGACGGCGACCGCGGCTTCCTCAACTCCAGCTTCTCCGGTGCAGGCGGATTTTTGCACCAACAGTTACAGTTGGTCAAGTCCATGTCTTTGATTAGACCAATATAGACATTGATCATAGCTTTGTGGTCGAACCTAAGTCTATAAGTTGATCAAATTGAAAATGACTAACCAGTTAGTGTATAAGATAAGTATAGCAGCTTTGATCGGTGGTCATTAATTGGGAGCTATTCGCATAGATTAAATCTATATCGAGTTAATGGCATATTCCTCCCACTGATCTCACTTACTTGGCCAACATGGTGAATCATGTTTTGATTAAATCACTTAATGATTGGGGTTGACCCATGTTAACTAAAAAATCAGTATGACTGATTTAGGTGTCCCTAGTTCAACTCATCTTGAGTCTTCTTTATGACTTGGTAAAGTCAATGGGAGGATTCAGGACTGGTTGGCTAGACCAGCTTATGCCCGATCTTCTTTAATCTAACTTGGTGAAGTCAGTGAGAAGATTAAGATTAACTGGTCAAGTTTCTTCTCATCTCTCAATTCAACCAATTAAATCTTCTAAAATTATTAGGTCCCCAAAATGAAATAGTTATGGTGATAACTAGATCATAGCCTCTCATTAAGTTAGATGATAATGAGTCCAACAGTTTAGATGACCATTGGAGGCGCCACATGCCTGGTGCTCATCTGGCTATCAAAATTATCATTTATAATATGTGGATTTAGTTGTATCTTTCTGATGATGGTCAGGTTAATTGAGCCACACTCGTTAGTATAATGTACACATCCAGCTAATGCCCTAAAATTAGTGATGTCTCTGATATCTATCTTTAGCACTGTAGATTAGGTTATGTTAACAAGAACAGAATAAATAGGTTGACACAAGTGAAAATCTTCGAAGTCAGTGATTGTGAATCATTTCCAACCTGTGAGTCCTATCTTCTAAGAAAAATGATCAAGTCACCTTTTACTAGAAAAAATGAGCGAGCTAGTAAAATTCTAAGTCTCATACATACTGATGTATGTAGACCAATGAACACTAGTACCAGAGGTGGATATTATTTTATTATTTTTACAAATGACCTATCGAGGTATGGGCACGTCTACTTAATGATGCATAAGTCAGAATCATTTGAAATATTCAAATAATTTCATAATAAAGTAGAAAAATAAACTGGGAAGAGTATTAAAACTCTTCAGTCTGACTGAGGAGGAAAATACCTCTCTAGTGAGTTTCTGACATACTTAGAAGAGAATGAGATTCTCTTACAATGGACCACTCCTGGAACACCACAGCATAATGGTATATCAGAAAGGAGGAATTGAATCCTGTTAGACATGGTTCGATCCATGATGGGCTTTGCAAGTCTGCCAATCTCTTTTTGGAGATATGCACTCAAGTTGGCTTGTTATATTTTAAATAAAATTTTGAGTAAGTCTGTAAATAAAATACCAAATGAGATGTGGACAGAATGTAAGCCAGCACTCTCTCACCTTAGGATTTGAGGATATCCGACTTATGTCAAACATCTGAAAACTGACAAGCTTGGACCTAGGTCTGACAAGTGTGTATTTGTAGGGTAACCAAAAGAGATCAAGAGGTATTACTTCTATCTTGCTGACGAACAAAAGGTGTTTGTCAACAATAAGATAGTTTTTCTAGAAAAGAAGTTCCTTGGAGAAGGAACTAATACCTCAAAGATTAAACTTGATGAAGTTCGATCGGTAGAAGAACCAATACAATCTAGTAAATTCATTGAGTTGGACTTGATTAGATCAAATCCAAAACTTATTGTAGAAACATCTTTAAGGAGATCTGATAGAATACCGCATCAACCGGATAGATACTATGATTTCTTGATCCGGAATGGTGATCTAGTTGAACTTGATAAGAACAATGAGGATCCGATCACCTATATAGATGTGATGCAGAGGTCTAACTCTGATAAGTGGCTGGAAGCTATGAAATCCGAAATGGAGTCCATGAAAATCAACAATGTATGGACATTGGTTGACCCACCTGAAGAGGTAAAATCCATAGGGTGTAAGGAGGTCTTCAAAAGGAAGAGGAGTGTAGATGAGAAGGTGGAGACCTATAAAGTTTGTTTGCTTACCAAGGATTACCATCAGCATTATGGTATTAACAATGATGAGATATTTTCTCCTATGGCAATATTCAAGTCCATTCAGATCATGCTTGCGATAGCAGCATATCTGAACTATGAAATCTGGCAAATGGATGTGAAAACAGTCTTTTTAAATAGAGAGCTGAAAGAAGAGGTGTATATGATATAACCGGAAGGTTTCATATCCACAGATGAGTCAAAGGTGTGCAAGCTTTAGAGGTCCATTTATAGACTTAAGTAGGTATCTCAGAGTTGAAACATGCATTTTGATAAAGTGATCAGAACATATGGCTTCATTAAGAATAGAGAGGAACCCTACATATACAAGTGGATTAATTACTCAGTAATAGTATTTTTTATTTTATATGTGGACAATATTCTCTTAATCGAGAATGACATCTCTTCATTACAAGGAATAAAAGTTTGGTTGTCATTTCAGTTCTCCATAAAGAACTTGGGAGAAGCATCCTTCATCCTTGGGATGAAGATCTATAGAGATAGATCTAAAAGATTGCTTGAATTATCTCAGTCGACATATATTATTATTATGCTAAAAAGGTTCAGCATGGAGAATTCAAAGAAAGGCTATCTTCTGATAAGCCAAAGAATTTCTCTCTTGAAGAGTGATTGTCTGAGAACTTCTCAAAAGAGAGCGTATGAGTAGAATTTTATATGCTTTGACAATGGGATCTATTATGTACATCATGACATGTACATAACCGAATGTGGCATACTCACTAGGGGTAGTGAGTAGATATCAGTCCGATCCAAGTGAGAACCATTGGAAGGTCGTAAAGACCATCCTTAAGTATTTAAGAAATACTAAGAATCAGTAACTTATCTATGTAGAATCCGACTTAAAATTTGTAGAGTTTACAGACTTTAATTTTTAGTCGGATCATGACGACAGTAAGAGCGTGTCAGGATATATTTATATCCTGAATGGTGGAGCAATCTACTGAAAAAGTTCTAAGCAGTACACTGTGGCCAACTCTACTTGCAAGGCAAAATATATCACAGCATTCGATGCTACGAAGGAAGCTGTGTGGTTACAAAAATTTATCAATGAGCTCAGAGTGGCATCCTCCCTTGATGGCCCCATCTTGTTGTACTGCGACAGCACTGGCGCCATTGCTCAAGCGAAAGAACTAAAGTCACATCAGTGGACCAAGCATATTCTGCATCGCTACCACCTGATCCGAGAAATCATGAATCGAGGCAACATCAATTTTCAAAAGATCGATGAAAAGGAGAACCTAGCCAACCCATTAACTAAAGCCCTTATGGTAAAAAAGTTTGAAGATCATAAAATGAAGATGGGTATATGATGCTGTACCAATTGGCTTGAGTACAAGTAGGAATTGTTGAAAAATATGTTTCAAAGTCAATGTCAGCCTATTGATGGTTATGCTATTTGATATAATTCTATATGAATTAATTAATAAAATATTTATTTAGTAATTTTCATCATAAGCTTGTACATCTTCTATATTGAATGTCTGTATTATGATGAAAGTTTTTAGGACTATTTTAAATCAATAAAAGAGGATTTATCATTTAGTTTTTAAATAAGTTCACAACCAAATGATATGCTATTACTAAGATGATAGACATATCAAGTGTAGGTCGTTGTGTGCCATATATCGTTGGTCATTCTCTTAACCAAGGAGTGTGGATATGCTGGTATGGAATACAGGTGAAATGTAGGAGTATATTTCACTGAATGTGACCAACTCCAGAGCACTCTGCTGTCAAGAGTCACTTTGAAGGGATATGGGTATTAGTGTCCCTCCGATCTGAGATCACCATGGTGACTTGCAAGCAACTCACTGTGTTTTAGTGCCTGACTACCTGAATTTCCAATTCAAGATCGAAAGGTTTCTGGACATAGTCAAGTACTTGTGAAGTCGGTGCATGAGTCAAGATGGAATTGACCATTCTAAGAGATTGGAGAGAATGCTTTGTGTTTCAATTTAGTAAGACCTTAGCCAGGGCAATCCTTGTCAGGAGTAATAGGATTTATTAGGTTGAGACACATAATAGATGTTCTATTAAGAGTTGATAATTTAAACTCTAAGTCATCTTAGCATCAAGGGTCAAAGAGATGAATTATATGGTAACTATATCCAAATAGGTTCTTGAGTGTTGCTTTATATACATTCGGCCTATCCGGACGTCAAGCACCATTGCTAGATGGTTACTCTAATTGGTACAGAAATTAATTTCTGTACTACCAGCTTAAGTTCGAACCTATGGGGTCACACACATTAGAAATTTTTCTTCGATCACATGGCTAATCTGAAGAGTCCTACTGGATGGAGACTCTGGTGAAGAGTCCCACTGGATGGGGACTCTACTGAAGAGTCCCATTGGACAGGGACTCTAGAGAAAAATCTTACTAGACATGAACTCTATCATTAATGAAAGATTAATTAGTAATTAGATTACTAATTAGCTCAATTTAATTGAGCATTAAAGTCTGGATCAAGTTTGATTGAATTGGATTCAATCAGGTCAAGTCTGATTAGGTTATGAGATGACCTAATCAGTAAGGGAGAGAAATGATCCTGATTTGATCAGATCTATGACTCAATTAATTTATTAATTTGATCAAATTTGATTAAGATTATAGGAGTCTAATTAGATTAGGTTCATCATATTTTATTTGGATCTAATTGGATATGTTTGAAAAAAATCCAATTGGTTAAACTCTAGAGTCCTAAATGAGTGGACTCTCTCCCTTGCGTCATCTAAATTATCTCACACCTTTTCTCACCACACAAAATTAGTTTGTACATGAAAAAATTAAAAAATGAGTGGACTCTATTCTTTTATCACCAATTAAGGATAGAAATTGGTTGGTTTTGATTTAAATTCAAACGGTTTGAATTTTAACTTAAAACCTTATCCATATCCTTCCACACGTTAGCTATTTTTGAAGGAGCTCATTGTGTGCGAGAAAAGAAAGTCTTCTTGATTGTTTTTTATATCCAATTTTCTCTGGTAAGTCTCTCTTTAAGCCAAGGTGAGAAAAAGTTAGAGTCAAATTGAAATTCAAAATGATTTGAATTACAACAAACTCCAGTCCTTATCCTGTCTTATCTGATTTGTGCGACAACCATAAAAAGGCCATAATTTTATATGCCAAACTAAGAGAGCTTTTCACTGTGAGATACCAGAGAGAAAGAGGGTTGAAAATCCTTCTTTGGGGCATGAGGTTTGGGTGGGTTTCCTTCTTCCTTGGCATGAACAAAAGATGAGACCGATCTCCTCTTGGGTGAGCGACCTAGAACTATTCTAGGATTTTGGGTGAGAGAAAAACCAAAGAGAAGAGAGTTTTCATCATTTTTTTCTCCACCATCTAGCATCCCCTCTATTTCATCTTCGATATCAAAATGGTCCAAGATGATCAAAGGTAGAGATCAAATTAAATCTGCCATCAGAAGCCGATTGTGCAAGCTAGCACTCCCCCGCAGAGGAGTGATCGGTCTGAAGACTTCGTGTGGACCATCCGTAGAGGTCAGATGCTTGTGTGACTGCAAGCAACCAGAGAGAACTTTTAGATCTACATTCTCAATTATAGAGATCAACTACCCACACTCAGGTATTGAGTTTGGAATCCTAGAAGTGGTAGATTAGATCGATCACTAATTGCTATTCTTGTTCAAACGTTTGTAATATTAGATTCAGATTTTTATGCATATAAACTCATGTTATAAATCTATTTGTAAGAGTTTTAAGATCAGATCTTATGCATGTATTTATAGATTAAATAGTTTAATCTAATATTCTTCCACTAAAAATTTTGAAATACATGCACGAAACTCCTGCGCGATCCAATAATTTTAGCTAAGGAGTCTAGATCTCATCAGAATTTTTAGAATAAGAGAGTAATTATTTATGACTATTTTTAGAAGTAATACTTCGAGAATCAGAGTAGACCCCATAGAAATATAGTAGACCCACATACTAAACCATCTTACCAATAAAGGAGCAAAGAACATCTTGATAAGATGGGGCTTAAGTCTATGGCAAATTGACTTTAGTGCAAGTAGGAGATTGTTAGATGTATATCCTAAAAATTAATCGAGCTAATACATTAATTTTTTTAGGACATAATTTTGTACTTAACCTAATTATTTAGGATAGTTAATTACTATTAATATAGTGTATGTGTCCATGAATTATCTAATAAATTAATAAAATGATAATACATATTCTTAAAAGATAAGAATTTAAGGTATATGTCATTGGTGGTGAATTCATAAACTGCTCCTGACCATAGGATCATCATGGAGATGGTAGTCGATCTAGATAGATTGGTACATGGATCGCTTTCTTATGAGTAGATGACTCTTGAGTCTACTGTGTGGGGATACTGGAGTGAGAGTGTAGGTGTTTGTTAAAGAAAAAAGATATCAGGAGTGACCAATACAAGAAGTCATTTGGATGTCTACTCACTCGTCAGTGACTTTCTCGATGCTATAGTAATATGAATGATTCTTTGACCTATGATGTCTCGACTATTTATAATGAGATTGCTGTAATTTGACTACACCACAACTCGATCTTCTAGTCATATAGAGTCTTGAGGTGTATGCTGGCTGCAGTAGGTTTATTGTAGGAATAGGATGTGCATCTAGATGGGATCTATCAGTATTAATAGAAAAGGAGAAATTCTTTGCGATTCATGAGATTGAGTTTAAAAAGTCTTTGATCAAAGAAAGTATGAATATTCAAAAAAAAATTCATGAAAATTTACAAATGAACTCGAGTCAAGCCAATCTTGTATATAACAGACAATGGGATTTGATAAATTTTTTATAACCTGCATCTTGTTAGGATTCATGATAGAAGAAATGAATCACACGATAACTATACCTAGAGATTCATTATTTTTATTCTGCTAGATTGCCACTACATACTGCTAGGTGTCACTAGTGGATCGTGAGACTCGTCGAGCATTATCTTGATGATCAATGATTTTTGATGGATAGAGTTAGAATTGTTTCAATCTATTAAAAGGAATTTCAATGATATTTTGATGGAGATCAAAATATATCTCACTATCAGATAGAATAAAACTTATAAGGTTACATACAAAAGAGGTCTTGACTAATCGAGATGTCGAATTATGATTTTGAAACACAAACAGATTCAATTATCAATGTGATTGATGACTGGACTAATATGTAAAAATTACATGAAAGACTTACTAAGATTAGTAAGTTATAGGAGGACTTAATTATAAATATTATTAATTATTTGATTTGATCAAAAGTGGATCAAATTAATCAGATCTAATCTGATTGGATTTGATTTAGTTTGATTTTTTAGTCCAAATAGGATTTAGACTTAATTCCAAATTAGGTTTGACTCAATTTAGATTCGAATCGGATTCGAATCTGAATGGAATTGAGTTAGAAAAATAAAGTCTCATTGGACTAGGATTCTCTTCCCTTATCCATGCCCCAAGAGACCTCATGCCCCACATATTACATGCCAAAAAGAGTTTTGTGTGGTGGAATTAAGATGGCATGAAAAAAGTTGGCACAAAAGTGGAGAGATGGCAATACACGAGTCCTTCTTACAGACTCTTAACAAACCTAACCCTAACTACCTCCTATTTAAAAGGGGATATAGGATGCCTCCCAAAGAAGGACTCACGATGAAATAGAGAGGCTTATGGCATGTAGGAAAGAGAGAAAAGGAGGAGGCTTTGCGATGGTTTTGTGAAACACAAAAGAGAAAAAATAGGAAAGGGGTGCTCATGTGATGGATGCCGCACCTTCTTTCCTTCCAACTCCATGAGATGGATGTGATCCTCTCCTTCCTCTCTTCTTACATCCATGAGATGGACGTGATTTCTTTCTTTCTTTTCTGGTCTAAGAGTTGGATGCCTCATCTCTCTCCTTCTCCTCCATAATCAGTCCAAAAGTTGGATGGGAAAGAAAAGAAAAGAGATTGGATCTCTTGTTCTTTTTTTTAGATCTTCTTCTTTATCTTGAGAAGAGAAAGGAAAAGAAAATCAGATTAGATCTGATTTCTTGATCCTCCTATAGATCTTTGTGATTTTCTTAATAAGAGAATCAAAAGAGATAAAATATTTGATAATCTAAGGAGTGATCTCTACAAAGAAGTTAGCACCCTGATGAGATTGAGATCTTCTGATCAGATCAACCTCATATGGATACTTGTAGAGGTCAGACACTTGTGTGGCTTCAAAAAAATCTTGAAGACATCCATAGATCATTAAATCGCAGCTTCAATGGATCATGAAGATATCTATGGTTTATCGGATCGTGGTGAAGATCTACCCACGCAAAGATAAAAATTAGATTTTTATTTTTGCTTGATCTTAATCCTGTATATATGATGATGCTTAGGTTTATATTAAGATATGATCTCTATGTATGCATGATTAGATTAGATCTAATTAGAGATATGTTTTAATATCATTCTAACATAAGATTGTCCTGGCATAACATTGATATCTTATATTGCATGGTTGTCCTAGAACAATGTTGAAATAGTTTTGAAATTCCCTTCCACTGTATATTAAAAAAATTTTAAAATCTCTACATGCATGTCAGATCATCATATAATGACATATCCTAATAAGATGCACTCACATTGAAATTCAAGTTTTAACTTTAGGTGCTCAAGCTTTCTTAGATTCTTTTTAGTTAGTTACTATAGTTCCTTTTGGAACCTATACTTTTTCTACATTAGAGCTACCAAATTTACTAGAAAAAGATGCATATGATTTATGGTCTACTTTACCACAACTGAAATATGAAACATTTGAAGATTTATCAAGAAAGGAGCTCACAAAAATATTTTTTTAGAAATTTCTATTTTTTTAGTGGGTTATAACCAAGACCGGCTTTGTTATACATCATCCTTTAATTATCAAGAATCATTTAAAGTTTATCTAAACTTAAAGTAAACTTTTCTACAATTGATTTCAATTTAGTTACTTTAATCTTTAACTTCTCATTTTCTTGGGTTGGAGTTCTATTTTCATTTGAAATAAATTCTTTTTCTTTTAACAAACATTAGTTTTTCATTTTCAATTCTTTGTTCTTTAGTCTTAACTTCTTTAGATCATCTAATAAGTCATAAAACACCTTTTGGAGCTCATCAAAAGTAAATTCACTTGAAAATTCAGAAGTTACATTATTTTCATGTGCCATGAGGCACAAGATGGCTTCTTCATAAGTGTCTTCATTGGAGCTCCAATAATCACTGTCACTCCATGTAGCCACCATTGCCTTCTTCTTGAATTTCTTATGGGCCTTCTTGAGTTGTGGATAATCAGATTTGAAGTGGTTTGGTTTCTTACATTTATAGCATATGAGAGGTTGCTCCTTGTCTCTTTCTTCGCTAGGCTCTCCCTTTGTTAGTGGCCTTCTTCTTATCTCTTATTTTTTTTTATTCATAAATCTTTTAAATTTTCAAGTGATAAGAGTCAATTCTTCATCCTCATCATCATTTTTAGTTTGATCCGATTCCTCTTCTTCTTATGCAGCGGACTTGAGAGTTATTTTCTTCTTTTTGATCTCTTCTTCACTGTGCTGTCTCATGGTCAATTCGTGCATCATGAGCAATCTAAGAATCTCATTTAAAGATAGAACACTAAGATCCTTCGCCTCTTGAATCATAGTGATCTTTGCTTTGCTCTTGATAGAGATCTAAGAACCTTTCTTACAAGGTCACTATTAGCGTAAGACTTGCCAAAACTCTTAAGACCATTAATAATGCCAGCAAAGCAAGTAAATAATTAGGTAATAGCTTCATCCAGTTCCATTTTAAAGAGTTCATATTTATATACTAGCATGTTAATTTTTGACTCTTTAACCTGATTTGTACCTTCATGTGTTACCTCTAGTCTATCCTAAATTTTTTTAATAGAATTATAAGTTAAAATATGATTGAACTCATTTGCATCTAGTGTACAATACAATACATTTATGACTTTAGCATTGAGCTAAGCTATTTTCTTATCAACCTCATCCCACTCATTTTTGGGCTTGGGAACATTCTTCCCATCAATCAGTTTGATGGGTGAGTGATGTCCATTTACTATAATACTCCATATATCATAGTCAAGCATTTGGATAAATATCTTCATCTGATCTTTCTAATAGGTGTAGTTTGACTCATTGAAAAGTGAAGATCGATTTGTGGATTGCCCGTCGATAAGTGAGGTACCAACTTGGGTTGCCATATATCTTTAGCTCCTGATGATGAAATCAAGAAAGGGCTTGAGTATCAGGTTCTGATACCATTTAACCCAAGAGGGGGGGTGAATTAGATTTCTTAAAAAATTAAGTAAAAATTATATCACAAAAAGTGCCTTAGATGAGATATGTGATATGCAGTGGCAAAAATAAAAAATATACAGAGTATTCAAGTGAGAAAATAAGAATTAATATAGGAAGGCAAGAAGAGTAATAAGGATATCACAAATAAGAAGAGATTATAGTGGTTCGGTGCCAACCTTGCACCTACATCCACTCTCTAAGCTCCTACTTGAAAATTTCAATCTACTAATCGTATTCAATGATTACAATATTGGATTCCACCGATCCTAGCTTTCTTCAAGCTAGATACTTATTTTTCAGATACAAGCCAATCCTATACACTCTGATTTAAGGTTCGGATCAATCTTTTATTTTTTAAGAAGCTTTCCTTGATCCACCATAACATCTCCATCACTTCTCCTCTTCTATACTCTTTTTCATTCCTTCCATCATTTCCTCCATAGATATAGAGCGAAGTCTGTACAGTGAGCGCTGTAAATCCCGCTTAGCCGAGGGAAGGCGTTCGGGTGGTAAGTCACAAATAGTCTATTGGGATAGTCTCTATGGCTGGTATCCTTAGATCTCTTGTCGAACGATTGATGACTGATTCTATTCTGTCTTACCTATGCTAAAATCTAAAATGGATAAAAAATCTAATCACTTTGAAAATAATTTTATTTTAAAAATATCTCGAAATAGCAAAATGAATAGAAAAAAAGTAACAATGGAGGAGTTAGAAAATAGTTTAGATAATTATAGCATAGATCTTAAAATAAAAACTTCATTTGATCCCTTAGGTAATATAAGTATAGATGTTAAACGAGTAGCTAGAGTAGTATTTAGAGATGAAACTGGCGCTTATTTAGATGATAAATATATTAGAATAACTGATTTTCAGATAGATAGGGAACTACTTAGTGCAGATGTTAATTTTATTAAAAACCAAAAAAGAAAAGCATGGTTTTATAGAATTTATAACAAGAAAAAATGAGACTTCATGAGAGAAGTATGGTCTGCCCAAATGAGAGCTGAAGAGAGAAATATTCTTTTCTTTGACTGGTTTATAAAATACTATCCTAAAGGCCTTGAAAATGTAAATCCTAAATATCAAGATTTATGAGAGCTGAAGAGAGAAATATTCTTTTCTTTGACTAGTTTATAAAATACTATCCTAAAGGCCTTGAAAATGTAAATCTTAAATATCAAGAGTTTGGAATCAAGGTTCTTTCCCAAAACTGGATGATATCTCCATCTAGAAAAGATAAGGTACATATTCAGCCAATGCGATGCCAAAAGCTTGCTAGAATTTCTACCAATGAACTAGAAGTTACTCCAAAACCTAGTAAGTTGGTCACTACTACAAAAAAAATAAAACCTAAATTATTGAAAATAAGTACTAGTCTGTAGAAGATTATAACTGAGGATCATAAAGAAACTCTTTCTGAGATAATCTCTAAGCATTTAGAACAAGAACAATAGGATTGTAGAGATTACTTCCTTAAAGAGACACAGATGGATTGCCTTTTAGAGGACAAGAGAGAATCTGAACTTGATTTGAATTATTTTGACAATTCATCATTTAAAATTGATGACTTTTCTATAAAGATCGATACTATACCCAATCTGATTGGTAACTCTTCCATGAAGATAAATACTATACCCAATCTCTTAGAAGCTGAAACTAAAAATGATTTATCTGAAGAATCTAATAGAATCTTGACTAAAAAAAATTCTTCTGATGAAATGATTGAAACTGTTTATGATCCAAATATTAAAGTTAATTTGAACCTTATATCTATTGAGTCAAGATTAGGCATCAGTCAATTAAAGGTACCGATTGAAAATGAAATCAATAAAGAGATTACTAAAGAAGAACATTTGGATTTGACTAAAGAACCTCCAATACCTGACCTTTCAGAAGCACAGTTAGAAAAGGAGTTTTTGGAAGAATCAAATGAAATTATATTGAACTAAATTAATAAAACTCCTTTTGATGAAACACTTGAAGAAAATACTTCTATATTTGATTCTTGTGCTTCTACTTTTGATTTGTTTAAGCCAGACTCTTTATTTGATTTGAAATTTTTAAATCTGTCTATCTTAAATCCGTCACTCTCATCTAATAGGTCTAGTTCAAACCCTTTATCTAAAGAGATTCATGAAACTTCATGTTTCTCTAAGGATAAAAAAATTAATAATTTCTTAGTCTTAGAAACCAGTAGTCTTTTAGAAGTTAGTACTTTTGTAGAAAGTAATAACCTCTTAGTCCAAAAAAATACTGAGAATAAGAGAATAGTTAGTAGGAAAAATATAGTTTGTAAATTGTTTATCTCAGAAAATACTGAAGATAAATTAATTTCTAATTATAAACTTATAGTTAAGGTGTCTAAAATAATAAATTATTATCTTAGACCGACCTGGGTGGATATACAGTTATCAAAACTTTTTGATAACTTATCTATTATCCATTCCAAGAGAAAATCTCTTGGTTGGAACCTTGATGGATTTATCGAATTTCAAATGGTTAATAATTGTCATCAACTGATAATGATACATTTGAAAGTTAGTAAAATTCATGATTATTCACAAATTCCAATTGCTAAGTCAATGGAAAATTACTTGTTAAGGCAATTGAAAGGTTAGTAGAAAACCTCTTCGACTAGCTCAGAAATTATGAATATTATTCAGAAGAATTCTAAAGGCAATAATTCTTTAGATTATCCTATAAACACTATAGATAAGTTATATGCAGATATTAATGATCAATTAAGTAGTATTAGGAGTAGCAATTTAATTGAGTTTAGATGGTATAGAGATACTTACTCTGCTATATTAGGATCTTCTTTTGTTTTAAAAAGATTTTATTTAAAATTATCTTCTTAAAATTTAAATCAATTTTTAAGCTTAGGAATTGATTTAGAAACTATTCTTTTAGTCTTAGAAAAAGATAGAACTAGGATAGAATACATAGGTATTATTAGTAAGATAAATAGAGTCATTCTTTTTAATAAATCTGAATTGTCTAGAGATCCATCTATAAAGTCACATAAAAGAAAAAGGAAAAACTATCTCTATGACTTTAAAAATCTTGACTATAAATTTGGATCTTGGATAGATGAGAAATATAAAAGACCCAAAAAGAAATTTGATAAAAAAACTCAAAAGATTTCTAAGAAACTGAATAAAAAATGGATCTGTGATGCTTCATTTAAACTAAAAGATGGATATCATTTTAGATATGAAGCTTTGTTAGATTCTGAAGCTGAAATAAAGTGGATTAGACAAGACCTAATTCCTTCAAGATATTTTGAAAAATTTAATCAAAATCTTCAAACTACTGAAGGAAGAAATCTAAAAGTAAACTATAAGGTCTTTAAAGTTCAAGTATGCATAGGAGAATTTTGTATTAAAATGTCATTCTTATTAGTTAAAATCTTAAAACAAGAAGTCATATTGAGAAACCTTTTCTTAACCTATTTTAAACTTTTTACTATTACATCAAAAGAAATCAATACATCAGACAATCAGAAGATATTATTTAAGTCTCACAATAATTCTAAAAAATTTTTAAAATTTGTACAAAAGATTTTTTGTAAAAATAATGTAAGATCAAAAACTAAGAAAAGAATAAATAATCTTTACATTTCTATCGATTTTTATCAATCTAAATTTAGACTAGATAAATCATATACAAAGAAATATAAAAAATCTAAAAGAAAGTTTGATAAAAGAGCTCAAAAGATTCCCAAAAAGAAAAAATCTTTTGAGACTATATTAAATCTAATAAATAAGTACCACTACATTACTAACAAATAATATTTAATAAGTTTTAAAATAATACTATAGAATATATAAGAAAATATCTTACCCTTAATAATATAGATAGATTTAGGAAGAAATCCAATCATGGCTGATTCAATCACTTCTTTGAAAACTTTAGAAGATCAACAAAATTAGATTGAGAGATTTTATCTATAACCTTAAAATCCTAAAATTTCTTTAAAATAAGATAAAGTCTCTACCTAAGTCACATTGAAAATAACTATTTCCTATACAAAGTAAACTTGAATTGATAAGAAAAGTTTAGAAAAAGATTTTATAAGACCAATAGAAAATCATGTAAGACATAACTAGTTTTATAAAATCTTATCTAAAGAATCCTTTGAACTAACTATTTGTCTAGAATCAGAAGAATCCTTTAAACTATTAAACTTGCTATCTAATCATTTTATAAATTCTTCTGAATTACAGGAACAAAGATGCAATCAAGACAAAGAATTTCTCTTAAAAGAGTCTTAGAATTAATCCTTAATTCTTTTAAGATACTCATATTTTTATTTTTCAGGGATTCAAAGAAGAAGAAAAAGGGAAAAGCCTCTTTATATGATGAACTGAATAAAGATTTAAAAGCTGTGCAATCCTTCCATTCTAATCTTCCCCAAAAAACATGCTCTATAATTTATAAAGCATGGGATGCTCATTTATTCCAACCTAAAAAGGAGTTTCTCCACCATATGACCAGTCTAATCAACCACTTAGCAGAGAAAGAATATTCTTTGAAAGCTATCAAAAAATATATTTACAAAGTTGGAAGATAGGTAACACAACCTACCTCTAAACTCATCTATCTTTATAATCTCTGTGAAATACCAGAGACGCCAACAATGATTAAGTTCAAATGACTTGATTATTGAAAAAAGGCACAAGAGGGTTTAAATTCTGAACTCCAAGAAAATATTTGTAAAAAGAAACTCAGCCAGATGAGTCAAAGAAGCTCTTTGAAGATATACAATTATTCTTAGACAACTGAACCTATCCCAAGCTCTTTCTATCCCTGATAAATATACTGACTAGACCAGAAGAAATCAGAGCTTTATATAAAGGGCTTGTGAAGCTGATATCAATAGACTGTGCCATGCCATATGATATGTTTCCTTCCATTGTTGCCCCTATACTAAGAGATGTGAAAAAAAAAATCGAGAATATCTTAAAGTAAAGATATATAGTGGTATAGAAGAAAAGAAGATAGAAGGCATTGAGTATCCTTTTCAAATATACAATATCACTACTCTTGAGGATGTGGATAATCAAGTGGGATTTCGACCAAAATTGACAAAAGAAAAGGAAAAATCTATCAAGGACTTTGCTCCATCTACTGAAGAATTTGATCTCAAAGTCTATGAAGTAATATCATATTTA
Organism: Elaeis guineensis; assembly: GCF_000442705.2. Taxonomy (NCBI): domain Eukaryota; kingdom Viridiplantae; phylum Streptophyta; class Magnoliopsida; order Arecales; family Arecaceae; genus Elaeis; species Elaeis guineensis. Next base: position 63,263,827 of record NC_025997.2, read on the forward strand.
GAAGTTTATTGGGCAGCCAAAAAATTACAACAACAAAAATGTTGGACTGATGGGTGAATTTGGGTAACTACTAATCTTCCAATAAGAATACCAATTCAAGAGGACCCTCAAGATCTTCTGTGCAGAGAAAATTCATATCCAGAATGTAGTACTCTTCTCAACTTAGAAAATTATCCTAAAAGAATTCGAAGCCAAAGACTATTCAAAGAAGGTGTCATATCATGCCTAAAAATTGAAGAAGAATTTGGATACAACTCAGGCAAATAGACATCCATCTATATTGTGGCCCAAAAAGTTGAGCAAGATAATTTTTGCCAGTACTCAACCACCTCACTCTAGAAGGTGGAGATTTGTAAAAAGATAAAAAAAAAAAAGAAAAAATAATTATTTTCTACTAATCCTTCTATCAATTTCTTGGTAGACAAATTTTTTTTGCAGGTACTATCTAGTAGCTCTAGCCATTTCTACAACTAGATGATTACCACTATCTTCTGAAGATAACCACTACTACTATTTTTAAAGCCAGTTCAATTCTCAGAGATAATTCATCTTCAAAATCTTGTCTACATCAAGGTCTACACTAGGATCGGAAGACGACAAATAAGTTACAGGAAGATTTCTGACATCACTACTATTCATTATTACTATTCATCTACAGAAAGATTCTTGACACTGCAAGCAAAAGACAAGAAGCTACAAGAACTCGAACTTAAAATCAATTAAGTTTCAACTTCAGCTTCGACTTCTAGAGGCTTTCGGGCTCCAAACTAAGTGAAGGCCATCCAAACTCCAAACTAATTGAAATCCGTATAGTTCGACTGCATAGTTCCCCCCTCACCTATAACTAAAGGGGTTGTTTATCCTGATTGATCCATTGTTTACTTCACAATCTCTACCAACCTTAGGATTGTTTATCCTTAGAAGACTGATCCATTGTTTACTTCACAGTAATAGCTTCATCCGGTTTCATTTTAAAGAGTTCATATTTATGTACTAGCATGTTAATTTTTGACTCTTTAACCTGATTTGTACCTTCATATGTTATCTCTAGTCTATCCTAAATTTTTTTAATAGAATTACAAGTTGAAATATGATTGAACTCATTTGCATCTAGTATACAATACAATACATTTATGGCTTTAGCATTAAGCTGAGCTATTTTCTTATCAACCTCATCCCACTCACTTTTGGGCTTGGGAACATTCTTTCCATCAATCAGTTTGATGGGTGAGTAATGTCCATTTACTATGATACTCCATATATCATAGTCGAGCACTTGGATAATATCTTCATCTGATCTTTCCAATAGGTGTAGTTTGACTCATTAAAAACTGGAGGTCGATTTGTGGATTGCCCCTCGACAAGTGAGGTACCAACTTGGGTTGCCATATATCTTTAGCTCCTGATGATGAAATCAAGAAAGGGCTTGCGCTTCAGGCTCTGATACCATTTAACCCAAAAGGGGGGGTGAATTAGATTTCTTAAAAAATTAAGTAAAAATTATATCACAAAAAGTACCTTAGATGAGATATGTGATATGCAGTGGCAAAAATAAAAAATGTGCAGAGTATTCAAGTGAGAAAATAAGAATTAATACAGGAAGGCAAGAAGAGTAATAAGGATACTACAAACAAAAAGAGATTATAATTGTTGGTGCAAAAATCCGCTTGCGCCGGAGAAGCTGGAGTCGGGGAAACCGCGGTCGCCGCCGGGACCTGCAAGGGAAGTCTAAACCGGAGGTGGGGTTGCTCCGGCAAGACCCTCCGACGCTCAAGTCAGTTCTCTGCCTCAACAAGAATGGAGTGCTCGAATGAAGAATTTAGTAGAGTTTTGAGATAAGGAAAATGAGCTTAAAGAATAACGTATCTGGGTCCCCCTTTTATAGGCGGAGGAGGCAACGGACTGATGGCGACGTTTGTAACCGCCTGGTAGTGGGCCGCCCATGGTCAGGGGAATTGATTGCGAAAGATAGTGGAGCAGACGCGTGGCCATCATCTCGGCCCGCCACGTGGAATCTGTTATGAGGGGTGGAGCAGCGTCCGTTGTCAGCGGATAGGAGAATCGCATGGTATCCGTCGCAGGAGGTGGAGCAGGTTCGTGGCCGTTACTGTGGCCTGCCAGGGAATGATGGTACTGCACGGAGTCCACCACAGGAAGTGGAGCAGGGTCGTGGCCGTTTTGAGGGCCTGTCAGGGAGCGTGGATCTGTCGATTGAAGCTCAGCAACGGCCGGAGCCCGATTTCTGTTGAGGTCCGGGAGAGGTCCTCCTGGCGGTAGGGGTCATGAGCGGAGCCCGGCTCCCGTAGGAGTCCGGGCAGAGCTGTTCTGTTGTTGGCGGTGGAGCCCGGCTCCCGTAGGAGTCCGGGCGGAGCTGCGCTTGCTGTCGGCGGTGGAGCCCGGCTCCCATAGGAGTCCGGGCAGAGCTGTGCTGCAATCAAAGTTAAGGGTGAAGTCCGGCTCTGGTAGGAGTCCGGATGGAGCTTACCAGCAGTTGATACAGAGAGCGGAGCCTGGCTCCCGTAGGAGCCCGGGTGGAGCTGTTCTGATGTCGACGGTGGAGCCCGGCTCCCGTAGGAGTCCGGGCAGAGCTGCACTTGCTGTCGGCGGTGGAGCCCGGCTCCCGTAGGAGTCTGGGCGGAGCTGCGCTGATGTCGATTCCGTTGAGGGTTTCGACGGTGGAGCCTGGCTCCCGTAGGAGTCCGGGCGGAGCTGCACTTGCTGTCGGCAGCGGAGCCCGACTCCTGTAGGAGTCCGGGCGGAGCTGCACTTGCTGTCGGCGGCGGAGCCCGGCTCCTGTAGGAGTCCGGGCGGAGCTGCACTTGCTGTCGGCGGTGGAGCCCGACTCCCGTAGGAGTCCGGGCGGAGCTGCACTTGCTGTCGGCGGTGGAGCCCGGCTCCCGTAGGAGTCCGGGCGGAGCTGCACTTGCTGTCGGCGGTGGAGCCCGGCTCTCGTAAAAGTCCGGGCGGAGCTGCACTTGCTGTCGGCGGTGGAGCCCGGCTCCCGTAGGAGTCCGGGCTACGGGAGCCGGGCTGAGCTGCACTTGCTGTCGGCGGTGGAGCCCGGCTCCCGTAGGAGTCCGGGCGGAGCTGCGCTGATGCCGATTCCGTTGAGGGTTTCGGCTGTGGGTATTTTATACCCAACACCAGTCCCCCTACATCCGAGTTTGAATTTCAAACGAAGGAAGTACATAGAGGTACAGCCAGAACCGTCCCTTCGAATCCCGCGCCCTGCCGCTCCCAAATATTTTGGCATTAAATGAGCGTGTGCCGGAGTCTTTTCGAATTGGGGCGGTACGAGGGGACGCTTCAAAAACCCCACAGGTACGCTGGCCTAGGTACGATGCAATTATGACCCTGCCAACCGCCAGCCGCCTTTAGCCGTCTGCCACGAGGAGTGGGACACACGTCAGATGCGGACTGGCCTGGGGGGATTCGCGATCATTATGGCGCCGGATCCCAGGGTCTATTTAAACCCGTTCTCCCCCCTTCAGGCACCCTACTCCATTTCTGATTTCTTGCTGGCGTCTGTCTTCTCTCCGAGAGCCTGCTCTAGTGAACGCCCTCTCGAGCCGTAGGCGCCTCCTGTTTCTCGCTCCCCAGGTCCTCAGAGCAAGATAGGTTAGTGCCCACCTTCTTCTTACCGCCTAGGGGCTTCTCTTCTTTTCATTTCTTTTGTGTCTTCTTCTGAGTTGACCTTCGGCGTCTCGTTTCCTTCTCGGTTTGCTTTTCTAGGATCCTTTAGGTTCTCCCCTCGAAAAATGTCTTCCGACTCTTCTGCCCCTGTCAGCTCTGGGAGTTCTTCTGCTTCGACCCCCCGGCCCCTGTCTCTGCGGACGAACCCGCGTCCGGGGCAGGGCCTCGCCCGATTTTCACACCGGGCGCCATTCCATGTTCGTCGACTCCGGATGAACTCCTCCTGATAAGGGCTCGGTACGGGGTTCCTTCGGAGTACGACCTGGAGCTTTTTGGCCCCTTCGACTAGGCCAGCGCTCCCCCTCCTGGACGCTTTTGTTTGTACCAGGAGGCATTTCGTGCTGGACTCTGGCTCCATCTTCCTGTCTTTGTTGCCGCCTTTTTTCGCTTCTTAGACATTTCTCTCACCTCTGTGGCCCCGAATTCCTTTAGGTTTTTTATAGGGTTTCTCTCTCTCTGCCATATAGCCGAGGTCCAGCCATCCCTCTTTTTGTTCAGGCACTTCTACACCTTCAAACGCCATCCTTCAGCGAAGGACTGGTGGTACTTCTCCCCCCAGTTCGGTAAGAAGGGGTTGCTGAAGGGCGCCCCTTCTTCGATTCACAACTGGAAGGGAAAATTTCTCTTTGTCTACTGCCCGACCCTAGAACTAGGTCTGCCCCCTTGGGGGTTCCTGAGGGATTCCGTCCGTCGGGCTCCCAGCCTGGGAGAGGATGACCTCCAGGCTGCCCAGAAGCTTCTGAGTTATCCCGCTCCTTCCCTTCCTAACCTTCTGAGGGAGCAGCTTCTTTTCAACATCGGCCTGAGCCCTCAGGATCCAGCAAGTATTTATCTTTTCTTCTCTCCCTCCCTTTTTTTTTTTTCGCTCTTTTCTTCCTCTTTCTTTCTCTCTTCTTTTTTCTCTTTTTCTTCTTTTTTTTTTTTTGGACTGATCGGTGTCGCTTCTTCTTTCTTCTTTTCTTTTCCTGTTTTTGTTTTATTTTTTTTTTTTTTAGCAATGGACGCCGAAGCCACGCGGATGCTTGCCAAGGCTATGAGAGCTCAGAAGAGGAAGGGCGCGACGACCTCCGATTCGGCGAAGAGGGCCAGGGTGGAGGAGACGAGCTTGGCCGCGCCCGTCCAGGCGACCCCGGCCATCGACATTCCTTCGGATGCCGAACCAGTGGCCCCCCGGGCCTCCTCAAGGAGCCCGCCGACTGGGGTCCCCGTTCTGGGGGTTCACCCCACAGAGGCGCCCACCGCGGGGAGGAGGAAAAAATTGGTGGCCCGCAGGGTGAGCAGCCACCGAGCCGCTGTAGACGAGTCCGTCTGCTCCGAGGGGGGATCGGAGAACCCCTTCAACGACAAGGCTCTGATCAGGCGGCTGCTCGATGGCTGCATTCTGTCCGATGTCGTGGAGAGGATCGACCGCGCCGATCCCGAGCAGCGGGCCTGGGATACTTTGGGGTCCTTTCTTGAGGTAAGCGGATGTTTATTTGCATGGTCGCTCGGTCTTTGTTGTAATTCTCTATCCGTCCTTGCAGATCGGGCACCAGCTCTTTGCCTATGTCGAGGCGTCGAGCCGCATGAGAAGGGACCTCCTTCAGGCGGAGGAGCGCTGCCAGGACGAGGTTGCTCGTCTTCAAGCGAAGATGGCCGAGGTGGCCGCCCTCCGGGAGGCCCTGGAGAGAGAGAGGCAAGACCGGGAAGAGGAAAGACAAGCCCGGGAGGAGGAGAGACGAAGCTTGGAGGAGTCGGTGAGGAAGGCGGAGGCCGAGGTCACCCATTTGGCCGAGCAGACTCCGGTTTTGGTTTCGGAGGCCAGGACCCTTGCGGTGGAGGAGTTCAAGGCCTCCGCGGAGATGAGGAAACTGAACGTCCAGTTCGGCCTGGAGGCGTTCACCAAGGGGTTCGAGCTCTGTCGAGAGAGGGTGGCCAGTAGATACCCCGACCTTGATCTCGGCTTTCTGGAGGAGTCTGACGACGAGGCCGGCCCTTCGCCCGCCGCTACCGCAGTCGCACCCCCCGCGCCGAGCTCTCCACCCCCTGCCCCCGAGGTCTAAGACCTCCGATCTTGTATCTTTCTTTTGCCACCATACTTCCTTTCCGTTTGTCTTCAAAATTAATCAATAAAGTCGAATTTCTTATTGTGGATGGCCTTTCCTTCCCCCTGCTCCTCCTTTTCTGCCTTTCTTCTTGTAATGAGTCGGTCTTTGACGTTTGCATCTTCCGATGGCAGTGCCCTGCCGAAGCACTCCCCTTGCCCCTGGGGGTCCCGCTGAAGTCAACTATCCAACGGCTGAAAAAGGAGGTCCTCCACCTGACGAAGAAGTTGAAGAAGTCGGAGGGCGAGCTCCGCCAGTCGAAAAAATGCTATTCCGAAGCCGCCGCTGAGGCCGCCCACTTCAGGAGTCTCCAAGTGAAGGCAATCATGGACTATAGCCGGAGGAAGGCAAATTTCACAAAGGAGCTCGAGGAATGTACGAAGAGCGCCAGCGACCGAACTTGGGCTCAAGAAGCCAGGATCAGCGCCCTTAAGGTGGAGCTGTCAGCTGCGAAGAGGAGGATCGGCCAGCTGGAAGGGAACTCATCCCGGCTCACAGCGCAGGATGAGCAGAAATGGTCGCAGAAGGTCTCCGACCTCCAGAAGCAGCTTCAGGATACTGAGATGAGCCACGATGTGCAGCGGGCCAGCTGGCGCTGGCAGGTAGAAGAGTACAAAGGGAGATTCCACCAAGCGGCGGACGAGGTCGTTCGTCTCCAGAGGCAGCTGGTTACTAGGGCGCAGCTTGCTAACGCCTAAGATACCGAAGAGCTCCTAGCCCTGAGGGGCACTGTCGAGGGGATTTTCGTCTCCCTTGGGGAGAAGACAGCCGAACTTCAGCAAGTGAAAATCCAACTGGCGCTCGAGCGGAAGGCCGTCGCGGATGCGGAGGTGGAGTCTGAAGTTCTGCGGAAGCAGCATCGAGAAGCGGAGGCAGAGAGCCGACATCTTCGTCAGACGCTCCAGGATACACTACGGAAGAAGAAAGAACTAGAAGAAGCAGTGGAAAACCTGAGGCAGTCCTGGTTGAGGGATGGAGGTGATAATCCTAGGTCGGAGGGAGCAGGACCTCCTTAGAGTTCTTTTGTAGTCACCCCCTTTTTGTAGCTGCTTTCTTTTTGTCATTTTGTCCCTCTTTCCCTGGCCGTCCTGGCCCTGTAGTACGTATATCGGAAATAAAGAAAAAGCACTTTGTGTTACCTTGCCCACGCGTAGCACCGATATTGTCGTCTGTTGACCCTTTCTCGTCGTTGGGCTTGTTTGGCTTAGATGTCGTCATGGGAAGGGACTCTCCCCTTCCCTCCGATCTCGTCATGTGGCCAAGTCTGGCCACCATTTTTAACCCTTGCTGGCGAAGTAGCGGATGGAGCCCGGCTTCCTTAGGAGTCCGGGCGAAGTCTTTCTTGGCGACGGAACCCGGCTCCCGTAGGAGTCCGGGTGAAGCTTTCCTGTGCGGCGGCTGTAGGAGTCCGGGTGAAGCTTCCTTGGCGTGGAACCCGCTCCTAGGAGTCCGGGTGAAGCTTTCCTTGGCGGCGGAACCTGGCTCCCGTAGGAGTCCGGGTGAAGCTTTCCTTGGCGACGGAACCCGGCTCCCGTAGGAGTCCGGGTGGAGCTTTCCTTGGCGACAGAGCCCGGCTCCCGTAGGAGTCCGGGCGGAGCTTTCCTTGGCGGCGGAACCCGGCTCCCGTAGGAGTCCGGGCGGAGCTTTCCTTGGCGACGGAACCCGGCTCCCGTAGGAGTCCGGGCGGAGCTTTCCTTGGCGACGGAACCCGGCTCCCGTAGGAGTCCGGGCGAAGCTTTCCTTGGCGGCGGAACCCGACTCCCGTAGGAGTCCGGGCGAAGCTTTCCTTGGCGGCGGAACCCGGCTCCCGTAGGAGTCCGGGCGAAGCTTTCCTTGGCGACGGAACCCGGCTCCCGTAGGAGTCCGGGTGAAGCTTTCCTTAGCGGTGGAACCCGGCTCCCGTAGGAGTCCGGGTGAAGCTTTCCTTGGCGGCGGAACCTGGCTCCCGTAGGAGTCCGGATCTTCCATTTTGCTTGAGCCGGCGCGAGGTTCTCGTTATCAGCCTGGCTTGTGGGGGCGCGTTAGGGCGCTGTAAGGCCTCTCCCCCCTCCGGTCTAAAAGAACCGGACCTTCAACTTTGCTCATGTCAGGACGAGGTTCTCCTCCTGTTCCTGACATGGCTGTGGGGGCACATTAGGGCGCTGCAAGGCCTCTCCCCCCATCCGGTCTAAAAGAACCGGGCCTTTGACTTTGCTCAAGTTAGGGCGAGGTTTTCCTCCTGTCCCTAACAGGGCTGTGGGGGCACATTAGGGTGTTGTAAGGCCTCTCCCCCCATCCGGTCTAAAAGAACCAGGCCTTTGACTTTGCTCAAGTTAGGGCGAGGTTTTCCTCCTGTCCCTAACAGGACTGTGGGGGCACATTAGGGCATTGTAAGGCCTCTCCCCCCATCCGGTCTAAAAGAACCGGGCCTTTGACCTTGCTCACGTCAGGATGAGGTCCTCCTCCTGTTCCTGACATGGTCGTGTTCTTGGAGGGATCATATCCAGTCATAATACATCCACGCTAGGTGGGAGGAACATGTTAGCTAAAAAGAAAAGTAGATTCAAAGCGAAATAATAAGCGATACATTTACAGTATTCCCGCTCCTCCTTGAAGCCCTCCGGTGATGGAGTCGATGGTCCCGATGGGCGGCCGGTCCCCGGGCTGCTCCTCCCTTTTCTGCGGTTCAGGCGGCGGGAGGGCTCTTGGCCGGTCTCTTCTATCCTCAGGCCTGCGGCGGATGAATCTGTCAAGTCGACCTCGCCGAATGAGCTCCTCGATCTCGTCCTGGAGCTGGATGCATTCCTCCGTGTCATGGCCGTGGTCGCGGTGGTAGAGGCAGAACTTGTTGGGGTTGCGCTTCCCGGGGTGCGTGCGCATCCTCTCCGGCCTAGGGAGCTGCTCCCTGACCTCCATCAGCACCTGGGCCTTCGAGGAATTGAGGGGGGCGTAGTTGCGGAATTTCCCTGGCGGGGAACCCCGCCGAAACCTGTTGTCCGGGCTTCTCTGCCTGCGTGCCCGAGGGGGAGTATGGGCGCGCTTATGTCCAGGAGGGGATCGGGAGTGAGGCCGGGCTTCCTTTGGCCTCTTCTCAACTGCGGGCTTACCAGAATCTCCCGCCTGACGCTCCCTCGCAGTCTCTTTGTCCTTCATTTTGAAGGCCTCTTCCGCTCGGGCGTATCCTTCAGCCCGAGCCAGCAGATCAGCAAAATCCCTGGGGTACTTCTTCTCCAGGGAGTACAGGAGATCATTCTTCTGAAGGCCGCCTTTCAGGGCAGCCATGGCAACTGACTGGTCCAAGTTCCAGACCTCCAACGCCGCGATGTTGAAGCGGTTGATGTAGGCCCGTATGGACTCCCCTTCCCTCTGCTTGATGTTGATGAGGGACTCCGAACCTTTCCGGGGACGTCGGCTGCTGACAAAATGGGCCACGAATTGGTGGCTCATTTGATCGAAGGAGAATATGGTACCCGGCTTCAGAGCCGAGTACCAGTTCCTTGCTGCTCCCTTCAAAGTAGACGGAAAAGCCTGGCACAAGATGGCGTCGGGGGCACCGTGAAGCAGCATCATCGTTCGGAAGGCCTCCAGATGATCAACCGGGTCCGACATCCCGTCGTAGCTTTCGAACTGGGGAAGCTTGAAATTCGGTGGGATCGGTTCCTGCATAATCATTTGGGAGAAGGGAGGGTCAGTGCAAATATCCTTACCATAAGCAGGAGGCGCGTGGCGGAGTTCTTCGATCTGCCGGTTCATCTCCTGGAGCCTCCGGTCCAGGAAGTCCTCTCGACTTCGCGTCTCGAGGGTCCTTTGGCAGAATGGGGGCAAGGATCTTCCAGGGGTGGAGTCGTGGTCCGATTGAGGGCTCTCTACCCTCGGATTCGCCTTCCCAGGAAGGATGGGGCGGCTGGCCCAGGTGGCCTGCCCCACTGCCGGGTTCTGGCATTCCGGGGATGCCCCCTCCGAAAGTGCCGACGCCTGTGGCTGCTGCTACTGCATTGCTTGTACGGCTTCGACGAGGCCTTTGACCTGCTGTGCCAGCAAGTCAAACTGCTCCGTGCCGACCGCCGCCGCCGGAGGGGGAGGAGGAGGAGGCTGAGAAACGGGAGGGGAGGCTGGAGTTTGGGATCTGGCCGCGGAGGCCGTGGACCGTCGGGTGGACGCCTTGCGCGGAGGCATCGAGTGTCGATCTCGCGGGGGAGGATTAGGAGTGGATGACGGAGAGATGGTCGGAGGCGGCTCCATTGAACACTCCTTTTAGAACAAGGGTGCTGTGAAGACACAGGCCCCTTCCTCTAGCGCCAATCCTGTTGGTGCAAAAATCTGCTTGCGCCGGAGAAGCTGGAGTCGGGGAAACTGCGGTCGCCGTCGGGACCTGCAAGGGAAGTCTAAACCGGAGGTGGGGTTGCTCCGGCAAGACCCTCCGACGCTCAAGTCAGTTCTCTGCCTCAACAAGAATGGAGTGCTCGAACGGAGAATTTAGTAGAGTTTTGAGATAAGGAAAATGAGCTTAAAGAATAACGTATCTGGGTCCCCCTTTTATAGGCGGAGGAGGCAACGGACTGATGGCGACGTTTGTAACTGCCTGGTAGTGGGCCGCCCATGGTCAGGGGAATTGATTGCGAAAGATAGTGGAGCAGACGCGTGGCCATCATCTCGGCCCGCCACGTGGAATCTGTTATGAGGGGTGGAGCAGCGTCCGTTGTTAGCGGATAGGAGAATCGCATGGTATCCGTCGTAGGAGGTGGAGCAGGTTCGTGGCCGTTACTGTGGCCTGCCAAGGAATGATGGTACTACGCGGAGTCTGCCACAGGAAGTGGAGCAGGGTCGTGGCCGTTTTGAGGGCCTGTCAGGGAGCGTGGATCTGTCGATTGAAGCTCGGCAACGGCCGGAGCCCGGTTTCTATTGAGGTCTGGGAGAGGTCCTCCTGGCGGTAGGGGTCGTGAGCGGAGCCCGGCTCCCGTAGGAGTCCGGGCGGAGCTGTTCTGTTGTTGGCGGTGGAGCCCGGCTCCCATAGGAGTCCGGGCGGAGCTGCGCTTGCTGTCGGCGGTGGAGCTCGGCTCCCGTAGGAGTCCGGGCAGAGCTGTGCTGCAATCAAAGTTAAGGGTGAAGTCCGGCTCTGGTAGGAGTCCGGATGGAGCTTACCAGCAGTTGATACAGAGAGCGGAGCCCGGCTCCCGTAGGAGCCCGGGCGGAGCTGTTCTGATGTCGGCGGTGGAGCCCCACTCCCGTAGGAGTCCGGGCGGAGCTGCACTTGCTGTCGGCGGTGGAGCCCGGCTCCCGTAGGAGTCCGGGCGGAGCTGCGCTGATGCCGATTCCGTTGAGGGTTTCGGTGGTGGAGCCCGGCTCCCGTAGGAGTCCGGGCGGAGCTGCACTTGCTGTCGGCGGTGGAGCCCGGCTCCCGTAGGAGTCCGAGCGGAGCTGCACTTGCTGTCGGCGGTGGAGCCCGGCTCCCGTAGGAGTCCGGGCGGAGCTGCACTTGCTGTCGGCGGTGGAGCCCGGCTCCCGTAGGAGTCCGGGCGGAGCTGCACTTGCTGTCGGCGGTGGAGCCCGGCTCCCGTAGGAGTCCGACAGAGCTGCACTTGCTGTCGGCGGTGGAGCCCGGCTCCCGTAGGAGTCCGGGCGGAGCTGCGCTGATGCCGATTCCGTTGAGGGTTTCGGCTGTGGGTATTTTATACCCAACAATAATGATTCGGTGCCAACCTTGCACTTACATCCACTCTCTAAGCTCTTACTTGAAAATTTCAATCCACTAATCATGTTCAATGATTACAATATTGGATTCCACCGACTCTAGCTTTTCTCAAGCTAGATACTTATTTTTTAGATACAAGTCAACCCTACATACTCTGATTTAAGGTTCGGATCGATCTTTCGAAAGTTTTGGAACCCCCCAAAACTTGTACATATAAGAGCAATAAAATGAAAAGTGTTTTACAATGATAAATAAGTTTAGCTCCTTAATGAGAATAATATAACAACAAATGTACTTTACACAAACTTAAAAATTAAGAACACTCTTAGTTGGGATGGAGAGTTCAATGAGCTTTGGAGAGATGGTTGAGCTTGAATTGAATGCTTCTTTATCTTTGAGCTTAAATTTCTTTTGATATATTTTTCTCTTGACTTTTCTTAAGTTTTTTCTCCTTTTGAATGCTTTTATACCTTCAATCAATGCTGGAGAATATCTGGTAGCCATTTAGATCCATTGGAGAATGATTGAGAGCATTAAATGCACAAAAAATTGTTGGGAAATGTATCCCAAAAAGTCAATCGTCAAGCTGTTGACGGTTGAGCAACCAAGTATTGTAATTGATTTGTTAATAAATAAAATATATTTGGCATTTTCATCATAAGCTTTCATCTTCTAATGAACTCCGTTGTTATGATGAAGTCCTTAGGACATTTAGATTTGATAAAGAGAGGATTTATCGATTAGTCCTTAAAACTGTTCACGACCAAATGATAGGCTGTTAATAAGGACGACAGTTTCTATCGAGCATAGGTCGCTGCAGGCCATATGGGTTGGTTATCCTCTTAACCCAAGAGTGTGGAGACACTGGTATGGCATACAGGTGAGATGTAAGGGTACATCATCATTGAACGTGACCAACTCCAGAGTATTCTGCTGTCGAGAATGTCTCTGATGGGATATAGGTATAAGTGTCCCTTAGACCTGAGATCGTCTCAGTGACTTGCAAGCAACTCACTGTGCTTTGGTACTGGACTAACTGAATTTCTAATTCAGGGATGAAAGGCTTCTGGGCATAGTCAAGTACTTACAAAGTCAGAGTGTGATCGAGATGGGATTGACCACTCCAAGAGTTGGAGAAGAACGAGTCACTGTATTTCAATTTAGCAAAACCTTGGCCAGGATAATCCATCAGATGGATTTGATATTTTGAAATACAATGTGGACAACCTAATCAGAGTTGACAGTTGAACTTTGGGGTGTCCTATGATCATTTTGGTCAAGGGGATGAATTATATAAATTTTTAATTTAGTGATAAAAAATTTTTGGATACAGTCAAGTACTTATGAAGTCAGTGTATGAATCAAGATGGAATTGATCTCTCCAAATAAGTAGGAGTTAATACATCAGTGTGTTTCAATTTAGTAAAATCTTGATCAGGATAATCCATGTGATGGATTTGAAAGGTTGAGATATAATTTGGTTGACTAATCTGAGGTTTGATAGTTAAACTTCAGATCATGTTGAGCATCAAGGTCAAAAAGATGAATTATATGATAACCATATGTCAATAGGTTCATGAATGATACTTTACAATCTTTCGACCTATCCGGATGTCGGGTACAATTACTAAATAGTCACTTTTTTTGGTATAAAAAGTTCATTCTTATACAATTGACTTAGATTCAAATCTATGGGATCATAGTCAAAAGAAGTTTCTGACTGATCATGTGGCTGATCAACAATTGAGAATCATTCTAGGATTAAATCATCAATTTGATTAATGATTAATCTTGTACAAAAATTATAATAAATTAATTTATTAATTATTGATAAATTATAAAAAAATTGATTAGTGATTAGATTGCTAATTAATTCAATTTAATTAAGCATTGAAGTTTGGATCAAATCTAATTGAATTGAATTTAATTTGGTTTGACTCGATTAGGTTATGAGATGATCTAATCACTAAGGATGTTTGATTTCTGATTCGAGCTCAATTAATTTTTAATCTGATTAGGATTTAATCAAGATCACTTGTTATCTAATTAGATTGGGTAATCTAATTAAATCTAACCTAATTTGGTTGGGTCAAGAATCTAATTAGATAAGAACACCCCTTGCACCACCTCTACCTGTGCCCATCCTTCCTTCATGCATGAGAATGGTATATGTGTGAAATTTCTTGCATCTAGAAGGTGTTGTGATGCCTTCTTCTGATCTTCTTTGGATTAAAATTTTGTTGGATTTAGTTTGAGTTCAAATTAATCTGCAATCAAACTTAAATCAAGTGTCCAAGATTTGTGGGACTCTATCTAGTCACTGACCAGCCTTCTTCTCATGCACAAAATGAATGCTTGTGTGATATTTTTCATAAAAATCTAAGTTGTGTCACCCTCCTTTCTGAGTCTCTTATGTGTGGATTAAATTTGGTTTAAAAAAAAATTCAAATTTGATTTAAATTCATGATAAGATCAAAGACTGTTTGAAGTTGAACCCGATTATCCAAACTTTACATAGGATGCCACCTTATAAAGAGGGTGATTTTTGGTGCACCAAACAACTTTTGATTTGGCATGAGAAAACCTCAGAGAGTGCATGAGAAATCTGAGAGAGAGGGTGGGCATCCGTGCATGAGAAAAAGAGGAAGAAGATCCTCTTTGGGGTGTGAGATCCAGGGTGGGGGTTCAAGAGTTTCCTAGTTCTTATTTTGTGAGAGAGAAAAATAAAAAGCATTTTATTCTTCTTCTTCCATGCCATCTCTATTGGGAATAGTGTTCCAAAGCCAATCGTCAGTCTGTTGATGGTTGTGCTCCTTTTATATTAGTACATAAATCATAAATAAATAAAAGTTATTTTGATATTTTTCATCACAAATTGTCATCTTCTAATGAACTCCTGTATTGTGGTGAAGTCCTTAGGACTATTTGACTCGACAAAGGAGGATTTGTCGTTTAGTCCTTAAACATGTTCACAACCAAATGATACGTTGTTACCAAGGATAACAGTGTTTATCGAGCATAGATCATTGTATGCCATATAGGTTGGTTATCCTCCTAACCAAGGAGTGTAGAGACACTGGTATGGCATACAAGTAAGATATAAGGGTACATCTGCACTGAACGTGACGTGACCGACTCTGGAGCTATTTCTGCTGTCAAGATTTACTCCAATGGGATATGGGTATAACTATCCCTCTGACCTGAGACCACCACGGTGACTTGCAAGCAACTCACTGCACTTAGGCACTGGACTATCTGAATTTTTAATTCAGTGACGGAAGGCTGCTGGGTGTAGTCAAGTACTTGAGTTGTCGGTGCGTGTGTCAAGATGGGATTGACCACTCCAGTTCAGGAGCTGTGTACAGTCATATTTTAATTTAGTAAAATCTTGGTCAGGATAGTTCTAGTGAGGAGTCACAGGACTGATTGAGTTGAGCACGACTCGGATGATCTAATCAGGGTTGACAGTTTAACCCTGAGTCGTCCTAAACATAGGGGTCAAAAGGGATGAATTATACAGTAACCATATTCACGTAGGTTCTGAGTGTTGTGATTGTGACTATTCAACCTATCTGGATGTCGGGTACCATTGCTAGATGGTCACTTCGATTAGTATAGAAATTGGTTCCTGTGCTACCGGCTTAGGTTCGAACCTGTGGGATTACACACATTAGAGGTTTCTATCTGATCTGATGGCTGATGAAGAGTCCTAATATTTATGGACTATGAGTCCTATGTGTCTGAGACTCTATGATCGAGAATCAGGATTCTTTGATCATAAATTCCACACATTTTGGGTACCGGGGTCAAGAGTCCCATTGGTTTGGGACTCTTCGATCAAGATTTCATATTGATGGACTTTGATACCCGATTGCCCATCGGATTTGGACTCAATATTTATGAAAAAATTTATTAGTGATTTGATCGCTAATTAACTTAATTTAATTGAGTAATTATTTTTGGATCAAGTCCAATTGAATTGGATTCAGTTGGGTTTGACCCGATTAGGTTAAGAGTTGACCTAATCGTCGAGATGGTTTGGTCCCTGATTTGATCAGGGGTTGGGCTTAGTCAATTCTTAATTTGATTAAGATTTTATTGAGCCTAATTAATCCTAATTAATTTAGATTTAATTTAGTCTAATTGTGCTTAACCTGTTTTGATTAGGTTGGTTCAATTAAGATCAAACCACCATTTGAATTTGAATCCCTGCACCACCTTAAATCTCTACGCCCATTTGAATTCACAAGAAGAAACTTCTCATGAATTTTCTCTCATGCAAAGCCCTTCTCACACCCACTCTTGTGCGTGGATATTTGGATAAAGATGACTAGTTAGCCATTCAAATTCAAAGCGTATTTGAATTTGAATGGATAACTTATCTCTTGTGCCTACATGACCTTATGCACTTTAGCACCCCACATCTCACATGAGAAAGAGTTTCTTGTGAAACCTTTCCATGCACAAAGCATCCTCGCACCTTCTCTTCTCACGCCCAAGTGGATAGGGATGAGTTGGTTTTAGTTTGAATTCAAATTTGATTTGAATTCAAATGTGTAACCACTTGTCTTTATCCTCTCACGCAGATAAGACACGTTTTGAACTGTTTTAAAAGAGATAGGGAGGTGGGGCGTGCATAGAAAAATTTTGAGAGTGAAAGTGGGGCGTGAGAAACTCTTGTGCGTGAGTGGGAAGTCTAAAACTTTCGAGAGAAAAAGAAAGAAAAGAAAGAATAAAAGGCGCAGGGTTTTCAATGTGTTCCCTAGGGTTTCAGCCTGGGGTTCGGGAAGTGAGTTAGTGAGCTACGAGTGTCGTGAAACCACCAAATTCAAGGGAGAGAATCATCTACCTCTCAACCATGTTTGCAAATGATCTAGAGCATCTATGGAATCGACAGCCATTGATCGAAGGAGTTCGATCAGCATCAGCCGTCGAAAGGGTTCTATAACGAGCTAGCATTCGTGAGGAGCCGATCAGACCGGGAGCCTCATGTGGATGATCTACAGAGGCCAAACATACTATGTGGCTATGTTGCAATGATCAAAGCCTTCCGACGATGATCAGATTGCGGTGATCGACTACCCGCACAAAGGTATTGTGTTATGAACACAGAACAGTAAATTATTTACTATTCAAATTTAATTTCAAATTTAAATGCATGCATGCTATATATCATATTTAGATCCTAGTGTAGGGTAAATATATATTAATTAATTAGATTAATTAATTATTTTCACTGTAAACTAGTGATTTTAAAAAAGTTTTAAAATTATCATTTTACCCCTGCACTCAAATTTTACTTCAAATGGTATTAGAGCAGGTTCTAAGATATGATATATGAATTTGTATGCGTAGATTAAGTTGTAATCTAAAAGTTTAAATTTAAAATTTGAATTTTGAAAGTTGTTCGAAATTCAAAATTCAAACATTTGAAATTCAAAATTTAAAATTTAAAAATTGAAATTTGAAATTTGAAATTTAAAATTCAAAATTCAAAAATTTGAAATTCAAAATTTGAAATTTGAAATTTGGTTGAAATTTGAAATTTGAAATTCAAAATTTGAAATTCAAAAATTTAAAATTTGAAATTTGTTTGAAATTTGAAATTCAAAATTTTAAAATTTAAAATTTAAAATTTGAAATTTAAATTTTAAAATTGGTATATTTAGATATACATGATCAAAGTAGCAAGTAATCAAATTGGGTTGGTTGCCATGGCCGTCCGATCATAGGAGAAAAGTAGAGTTTAAAGGTCCTCTCCTCCCATTCGATGGGGTCTCCTATGGTGGTAGGGGTACCGCTGTAATTATATCCCATGCAGATGAAGCAGTGAAAGGACTTAATTGTAAAGGTTCAATTATAAAATTTATCATGAATGTGTTAGATTAGATCTAAAGGAATATTCATGATTTATTTTGATTGAGTTATTTTCTGTTATGTAATTAGCAATAGGATTGCTATTTATGAAATGTGCTGATCTATTTGTGTAATGAGTCAATATATTTGATGAACAGAAAATAAAACCTTTCAAATTTAAAAATTATTTTTGAAATACCAAACCCTGACCCATCAGCCTAAATACTTAAGTAAAAGAATTAAGTGTTGTCTAGTAGGTCTAGAATTGTGAATTAAGACATAAGACAATTGCATAAACTTGTGGGTCAATGGGTTAGATAAATTAGATCCATAATTGGGTTAGACCTAAGGTTAGCTTAAAGAAATGGACTAAATTAGAGTAATTGGTCAAATCTAATCAAAAGTTGAATTAGATTAGGTCAAGGACACTCTAGACTCCACTCCAATAGTTGTAGTTGAATGGGTCCATGTCTTTAACTAGACCAAGATGGACTTAATTCATGGCTACGCGGTGGAACCCTATTTACTAAGTTGATCAAATTAAAACTAATGAACTGGTTGGTGTCTAAGGTAAGTTCGGTAGTTTGATCAGTGGTTCTTAAGTGAGAGCTACTCGCATTGATTTGATCTCTGACGAGTTAATGGCATATCCCCACCACTGATCTCACTTACCTGGCCAACCTGGTGAGTTGGTTTTGATTAGATCACTTGGTGATTAGGGCTCACCCATGTCATTAGGTAAATCAGTGTGACTGATTTAGGTGCTCCTAATGCCGGCTTTAATTAAATCTTTTTTAATCTGACTTGGTGAAGTCAGTGGGAGGATTGAAATTGGCTAGTTAATTTTTTCTTATCTATCCTTTAATAAAATCTTCAAAATTATTAGGTCTCTAAAATGATTAAGTTATAGTGATAACTAAGTCATAGCCTCCCATTAAGTGAGTGATAATGAGTCCATTAGTTTAATAATCACTGGAGGCCCAAAGGTCTGGTGCTTATTGACTAATGGAATTATCATTCATAGTATGATAATTTGGTTTGAGTCTTTCTGATGGTGGTCAGGTTGGCCGGTCAAAGTCGGGCCTGATCATTTATTGGTCCGATTCACCAAATCAAGTCATGTTAATGGTTGGACCTAATTTCAATAGTTGGTATCGAAAATTAAAAATCATCCTTGAGCATGAGCAGATCCTTTATGTAGTAATGGATCCGGCACCCGAGGAGCCAGCCCCGAATGCTAGAGGGACGGTCTGAGACACTTATCAGAAGTGGCTCAACGATCGGACCACCGTTCGATGCATAATACTGGTGGTAATGAATGATGAGTTTAGCCATAGGTTTGAGAACACCCAGCCACAGGAGATGCTTCAAATATTGAGCGACTCCTTTGGCACACCTGACAACGTTGAAAGACGCAAAACTAGTTGTGCCATTTTCAATGCTCGGATGAGGGATGGGGTCTTAGTCACCGATCAAGTACTGTACATGATCGAAATGATTGAACACCTAAGTAAACTGGGCTTTCTCCTGCATGAGTAGCTCGGTAAGGATGCGATCCTTAATTCTTTGCCCAAGTCCTTCCTCTCCTTCCTTACTCATTTTTGAATGACAAAGCCTGCAGTGAACTACCACGGCTTGTTGGGGTTACTGCAGAACTTTGAGAAGGACCACCAGGTCCATAAGGAGTCGGTGAATATTATGGGAAGGTCTTCCTCTGGTCATCGACCCTTTGAGAAAGGGAAGAAGAACAAGAAGAACAAGAACAAGAAGGTGCAGCTGAAGGAACCAGATCTAGGATTTCAGGGTTAGATCTTGAAACTTTTTCAGGATCATACAGCGGAAGACTAAAATAAATCAAAATTTATTTTCTAAAATTAGAGAATCCTTAGATCTAAGATCCTATTACATGATTATTACATAGCATTAAATTAGAAATTAAAATATATAAATATAGCATGAACTACATATTGATCATATCAACATGTTTCTATACCACATCTAATGTATGTATTAAACAATAGATCAGATCTATTACCTTGCAAGTTAGATGATCTAACCTCGCTGATCTGGGCTTAAGGATGATGTTGCAAGCTGCACATGCATCCGGCCTCTAGGAGTCATCCACATGAGCCCACGAATCTCGATCAGAAGTCCTGCTTCAGGAAATCAGCACAGTATGCTAGTACTGCGCTGATCCTTCTTTGATGGTTGATCAGGTGCCTCCTTCTTCTTGATTTGGACTCTTCCAAAGATGGAAAGTAGAAGGAGGAGTTTCAGATTTGAGACACTCTCAGGAAACTCAAGATGGAGAGAGGAAAGATATGAAAACTAAAAAACCCTAGAAGAAGACCCTCTTCTTCTTCACGTTTTTCTCTCTAGACACTCTAACTTGCATCTTTTATATCTCCACGACCCAAAGGTCTTTCTCTCTAATTTTTGGATGGAAAAAAGGTCTCTCAAATATCTATCATTTTCTAAAATTTCACAAAGAAACTCATTTTATACAGAGAGATAAGATAGAGTCCTTGTCTAGGTCAAATACCTAGTCAAGGCTTATCCAAACATGGCAAGTTAAGGGGCGCCCAACTCTTGAGAACCTCCTCCATATTTTTGTGCATGGATCACCAGCAAAGGGTGCACAATGTGTACCTTAAAAGCCACAAAAATTTCAAAAAAAAATTGGATAAATTCAGTACAAATTTGAAAGAGTTTTGGATTTCTAAAACTCTATCTCATAGAATTCGAAATCCAAACTTATTCCTTTTTGATTTGATCCAAACCACCTTCCATGTAAGAAAGAAGAGAGGAAACCTTTGTGAACATGGGAGAGACATGGGAGAGGGCTTTTGTCACACAAAATAAGTGGAGATAGGCGTTGAATAAGAGAGAGGGCATGGGGAAGGCTTATGTAGCGCAAGGTGGAATCCTAGTCTTACTAGGATTCTATCTTATGTCTTGTTTTAATTTGGTTTTCCAAACCAAATCAAACCAAAATTAGATCAACCCAATTAAAATAGGTCTTAACCCAATTAAAAATCTAATTTAATCAGATTAAATTAGATTTAAATCTGATTTAATTTTCTAATCAAATTAGAAATTAGATTGACCCAAGTCCTAGTTGAACTAGGACTAGTTTTTCCTTGCACTTGGCTTATCCAATAAACCAATTGGACTTGATCCAATCAAGCCCAAAATAAATTTAATTAAATAATATTTAATTAAACTTAATCTCAACCCATTGGCTTAATCAAATTAAGCCAATTAGTAATCGAATTGCTAATCGATCCTCCTGCAATACTTGCACTGGGTTAAATGTCAATCGTATTGATTATTTAACCCTAGAACGATTCTTAATCGTTGATCAACCATCTGATCGGATCATGAATTCTAATGTGTATGACCTCATAGGTCCGAACCTAAGCCGGTAGCACAGAAATAAATTCCTGTAGCAATCGAAGTGACCATCTAGCAATGATACCCGACGACCGGATAAGTCGAATGTGTAGAACAACATCCTTAGAACCCATGCGGATATAGTTTTCATATAATTCATCCCCTTGACCAAAATGATCATAGGACACCCCAGAGTTCAACTGTCAACTCTGATCAGGTTGTCCACATTGTATTTCAAAATATCAAATCCATCTGATGGATTACCCTGGTCAAGGTTTTGCTAAATTGAAATACAGTGACTCATTCTTCTCCAACTCTTGGAGTGGTCAATCCCATCTCGATCACACTCTGACTTCGCAAGTACTTGACTGTGCCCAGAAGCCTTCCATCCCTGAATTAGAAATTTAGTTAGTCCAGTACCAAAGCACAGTGAGTTGCTTGCAAGTCACTGAGGCGATCTCAAATCTAAGGGACACTTATACCTATATCCCATCAGAGACATTCTCGACAGCAGAATACTCTGGAGTTGGTCACGTTCAATGATGATGTACCCTTACATCTCACCTGTATGCCATACCAGTGTCTCCACACTCCTTGGTTAAGAGGACAATCAACCCATATGGTCTACAGCGACCTATGCTCGATAGAAGCTGTCGTCCTTATTAACAGCTTATCATTTGGTCGTGAACAGTTTTAAGGACTAATCGATAAATCCTCTCTTTATCGAACTTAAATAGTCCTAAGGACTTCTTCATAACAACGGAGTTCATTAGAAGATGAAAGCTTATGATGAAGATGCCAAATATATTTTATTTATTAACAAATCAATTACAATATTTGATTGCTCAACCGTCAACAGCTTGACGATTGGCTTTTTGGGACACATTTTCCAACAACTCCCACTTGTCCTAAAGCCACTCGGCACAGTATCTAATACCCATCTTCGACTTGTGGTTGTCGAACTCCTTTATCGCCAGGGCTTTAGTGAAGGGGTCGGCTAGGTTCTCCTTTCCGTCGATCTTCTGAAGGTCGATGTCACCTCGATCTACGATCTCTCAGACCAGGTGGAAGCGGTGCAAGATGTGCTTCGTTCGCTGATGTGCTTTGGGTTCCTTCACCTGAGCTATGGCACCAGTGCTGTCGCAGTAGAGCAAGACTGGACCATCGAGGGAGGGTGCTACTCCGAGCTCGTTGATGAATTTTCTCAGCCACACAACTTTCTTCGCGGCATCCGATGCTGCGATGTACTCCGCTTCACAAACAGAGTCTGCCACAGTATGCTGCTTGGAACTCTTCCAGCAGATGGCTCTACCATACAGAGTAAAGATATAACCCGACACGCTCCTGTTATCATCATGGTCAGATTGGAAGCTAGAGTCTGTGAACCCCACAAGTTTCAGATCTGACTTGCCATAAACCAACCATTGATCCTTAGTATTTCTCAAATACTTAAGGATGGCTTTAACCACTTTTCAGTGATTTTCTCCAGGATCAGATTGGTATCTACTCACTACTCCTAGTAAGTATGCTACATCTGATTTTGTACATGTCATGGCATACATGATAGATCCCACGACTGAAGTATATGGGACTCTACTCATACGCTCTCTCTCTTCAGGAGTTGTCGAACAATCCTTCTTATAGAGAGAAATTCCTTGGCCTATCAGTAAATAGCCCTTCTTGGAATTCTCCATGCTGTACCTCTTCAGCATAGTGTCTATGTATATGGACTGGGATAACCCAAGCATCCTTTTAGATCTATCCCTATAGATCTTCATCCCTAGGATGTAGGATGCTTCACCCAAGTCCTTCATGGAGAACTGTGATGACAACCAAACTTTTATTCCCTGTAGTGCCGGGATGTCATTCCCGATTAAGAGAATGTCATCCACGTACAAGACAAGGAATACCACAACTTGACCATTTGCCCATTTATAGATGCAGGGCTCTTCTCCATTCTTAATGAAGCCATACGTTTTGATCACCTTATCAAAATGTATGTTCCAACTTCGAGAATCTTGCTTCAGTCCATAAATGGATCTCTGAAGCTTGCACACCTTGGACTCATCTGTGGATGTAAATCCCTCAGGTTATATCATATACACCTCTTCGGTCAACTCTCTATTCAGGAAAGCTGTCTTTACATCCATCTGCCAGATCTCATAATCCAGATGGGCAGCTATTGCAAGCATCATCCGAATGGATTGAGCATTGTCACAGGAGAAAATATCTCGTCATAGTCAATACCATAACATTGACGATACTCCTTGGTAACCAGACGGGCTTTATAGGTCTCCACCTTTCCGTCTGTGCCCCTCTTCCTTTTGAAGACCCATTTACACCCAATGGATTTAACCCCTTCAGGTGGATCAACCAATGTCCATACATCGTTGACCTTCATGGACTCTATTTTGGATTTCATGACTTCAAGCCATTTCTCAGAATCAGGTCTCTGCATTGCATCCATATAGGTGATCGGATCCTCATTATTTTCATCAAGTTCGATGGGATCACCGTCTCGGACCAAGAAATCATAGTATCTGTCCGACTGACGTGGTACTCTACCGGATCTCCTTAATGGTGTAGGTATATTGAGCTCCGGATCTGATCTAATCATATCTGACTCAGGTTCAGCTATTGGTGTCGGTCTTTCTACCTGTTGAACTTCATCAAGTTCAACCTTAGAGGCAATGGTTCCTTCACCAAGGAACTCCTTTTCTAAAAAGATTGCCTTAAGGCTGACGAACACCTTTTGTTCATCAGCATGGTAGAAAAAATATCCTTTTGTCTCTTTGGGGTATCCTATGAATGAGCATTTATCAGACCTAGGTCCAAGTTTGTCTGTGACTCATCGTTTGACATAGGCCTGGCACCCCCAGACCCTAAGGTGTGAAAGTACTGGCTTACGCCCTATCCATATCTCATATGGAGTCTTAATTACAGACTTACTTGGAACCCTATTTAACAGATAACAGGTCGATTCGAGTGCATATCCCCAGAAGGATATCAGCAAGCTAGCAAAAATCCATCATGGATCAGACCATGTCTAACAGAGTCCGATTCCTCCTTTCAAACACACCATTATGCTGTGGTGTTCCTTGAGGAGTCCATTAGGAGAGAATTCCATTCTCTCTTAGATATGTGAGAAACTCACTAGAAAGGTATTCTCCTCCTCGATCAGATCGAAGAGTTTTAATACTCTTCCCAATTTGTTTTTCTACTTCACTTCGAAATTGTTTGAACATTTTAAATGAATCCGACTTATATTTCATCAGATAGACATATCCATATCGGGATAGGTCATCCGTGAAAGTTATGAAGTAGAAATATCCACCTCTAGTACTGGTGCTCATGGGCCCGCATACATCAGTATGTACTAGGCCCAAGAGCTCAGTAGCTCTCTCACCTTTTCCAGTAAAAGGTGACTTGGTCATTTTACCAAGAAGACAGGACTCACAGGTTGGAAGTGATTCACAATCACTGACTTCGAGGATTTCCTCTTGAGTCAATCTGTTTATTCTGTTCTTGTTTATATGACCGAGCCTACAGTGCCATAAGTAGATATCTGACACACTATCTAATCTAGGGTGCTTGCCAGTAGAATAGACTCTTATCAGGCTTGATCTTTTTGGTCTGGCTCTGCACTGATGTCCCAGCCTGAACTTGCACCTTCTTCACTTTCTTCTTCTTGTTCTTCTTTCCTTTCTCAAAAGATCGAGAACCAGAAGACGAACCTCCCACTAAGTTCACCGACTCCTTGTGAAGTTGGTGATCCTTCTCAAAGTTCTGAAGCAACCCCAGTAACCCATGGTAGTTTACTTCAGGCTTTGTCATTCTATAATGAGTGAGGAATGGGAGATAAGACTTGGGCAGTGAGTTCAGTATTGCATCTTTCCCAAGCTGTTCATGCAAAGAAAAGCCGAGCTTGCTCAATCATTCCATCAGCTCGATCATATACAATACATGATCAGTGATAGAGGCACCATCCCATATTTTTGGCATTGAAGATGGCACAACTAGTCTTGTACCTCCCTACGTCATCGGGTGTGCCAAAGGCATCCTCCAACACTTGAAGCATATCCTTTGGCTGAGCCATCTCGAATCTGCGACTGAAATCGTCGCTCATGGTAGCCAGCATGATACAGCGCATCGTGGTCCGATCACTGAGCCACTTCTGGTAAGTATCTCTGACTGTTCCACGTGCATTGGCAACTGGCTCCTCAGGTGCAGGATCCATTATCACATATAGGATCCATTCATGCTCCAGGACTATCTTCAACTTTCGGTACCAGCTACCGAAGTTGGGTCCCACCAACTTATCATTGTCCAACAATGATCGGAGCGATAGGGAAGTGTCCATATTTGCACAAAGGAGAACCATAACCTAATTAGTAATTGATTCATTAAACCTAAAGATTTGGACTTTAATCAAAAGGTTTTTCCCACTATTTTATTCGAATTGGTAGCCTCTACCTTCAATTCGAGGAATTACCCTAATTCCTTAGCGGGTACTAGAATCCACTTAGACTGCACACAAGCCCAACTTTGGTTGGTCAACCCATGTACATCTAAGGATAGGTTCATAACCAATTATTTCTCTTAATAATTTTTAGTAATTTTAATTTTGCCCCAGAAACCTAATCAGTAGGCT
Source organism: Elaeis guineensis (assembly GCF_000442705.2). NCBI lineage: Eukaryota > Viridiplantae > Streptophyta > Magnoliopsida > Arecales > Arecaceae > Elaeis > Elaeis guineensis. The sequence goes on from NC_025997.2 coordinate 63,289,175, forward strand.
TTGGCCTCCACTGTAAGGATCCGGTTAGGTCCAACCATTAACATGATCATACTTGGTGTATCTAACCAACGAATGATTAAGCCCAACTTTGATTGGCTCACCTAACCACCATTAGAGAGATACTTCCAAGTCGTCATATGATGAGTGATAATTCCATTAGTCAACAAGCACCAGGCCTTTGGGTCTACAATGATTATTGAGTTAATGGACTCATTATTAAACACCTTAATGGGAGGCTATGACTCAGTTATCTCCATAACTTTGTCATTTTAAGGACCTAATAATTTTAGAGGATTTAAATAATTTAGAGGATGAGGTCAGATGAACCAGCTTATCATGATCCTCCCACTGGCTTCACCAAGTCAGCTTAAGGGAGACCATTAAAAGGGCTGGTCTAGGAGCACCTAAATTAGTCACACTGATTTACCTAGCTAACATGGGTCAGCTCAAATAGTCAAGTGATCCGATCAAAACATAATTTTACCAAGAGGCCAGGTAAGTTCGATCAGTGGGAGGGTCTGCCAAAGCTTGCCTTAGACACCATCAGAAATGGCTAGGTAAGTGGGCTCCCAATTAAAAACCACCGGTCTGGTTTACCTTAGACACCAACTGGTTTAATTAGTTTCAATTAGATCAACCTAACAGTTCATGCTAGACCGCTTAGCCAAGAATCAAGTCCATTTGGTTCTCGTTAAAGACATAAACTTGACCAACTACAACTATTGTAATTGATCTAGGGAATCCTTGACCTAATCTAAGACAACAATTGATTAGATTTAGTCAATTCTCTAATTAAGTCCATCTTTAATCTAACCATAGGTCTAACCCAATTAATGGACCTAATTCCCACTAACCCATTAACCCAATGTGTTATGATTTGTGTCTTAGGTTCTTTAATTCACAATCCTAGAACCTAATCAAAACAACTTCTTAATTCTTAATTAAGTTTTGGGCTGAGGGTTGGGTTTGGCTTTTCAAAAAATAATTTTCATATATGTAAAATAATTTTACAATATGATTCTACCAACCATATTGCATGTTTGATTCATAATCAAGATACAAGTGAAATAAACATAAAACTACTTTACATCTAATCTAAATAGGTTCATGTAATTGAAACAATTTCAACTTTAAACAATTTCTTTGCACAAAAATTATTAACAAAGAGATTTTATTTCAAATTTAAATATATTTTAAATCTAATAAATCATAAATTTAATCTAGATCATATCTAACAAATTTATGATTAAAGATAGATCTACACAAACTAGGACAACCTTTGCACTGTAAGGGGTAAACCTTACAACAGGACAACCTTGCAGTATGTGATTGATCTAAAATTTTAATTTTAGATTTAATAATCAGATTATAAATTAGATATAATCTAAGAAATAATCTAAGCATATATAAATAATCATGTAATAAAGAACCTAGGCTCTGATACCAATTGAAGGAACCAGATCTAGGGTTTTAGGGTTAGATCTTGAAACTTTTTCAGAATCATACAGCGGAAGACTAAAATAAATCAAAATTTATTTTCTAAAATTAGAGAATCCCTAGATCTAAGATCTTATTATATGATTATTACATAGCATTAAATTAAAAATTAAAATATATAAATATAGCATGAACTACATGTTGATCATATCAACATGTTTCTATACCACATCTAATGTATGTATTAAACAATAGATCAGATCTATTACCTTGCAAGTTAGATGCTCTAACCTTGTTGATCTTGGCTTAAGGACGATGTTGTAAGCCGCACACGTATCTGGCCTCTAGGAGTCGTCCACACGAGCCCACGAATCTCGATCAGAAGTCCTGCTTCAGAAAATCAACACAGTATGCTAGTACTGTGCTGATCCTTCTTTGATGGTTGATCAGGTGCCTCCTTCTTCTTGATTTGGACTCTTCCAAAGATGGAAAGTAGAAGGAGTAGTTTCAGATCTGAGACACTCTCAGGAAACTCAAGATGGAGGGAGGAAAGATATGAAAACTAAAAAACCCTAGAAGAAGACCCTCTTCTTCTTCACGTTTTTCTCTCTAGACACTCTAACTTGCATCTTTTATATCTCCATGACCCAAAGGTCTTTCTCTTTGATTTTTGGACGGCACAAAGTTCTCTCAAATATCTATCTTTTTCTAATATTTCATGAAGAAACTCATTTTATACAGAGAGATAAGATAGAGTCCTTGTCTAGGTCAAATACCTAGTCAAGGTTTATCCAAACATGGCAAGTTAAGGGGTGCCCAACTCTTGAGAACCTCCTCCATATTTTCGTTCATGGATCACCAGCAAAGGGTGCACAATGTGTACCCTAAAAGCCACAAAAATTCCAAAAAGAATTTGGATAAATTCGGTGCAAAATTGAAAGAGTTTTGGATTTCTAAAACTCTATCTCATAGAATTCGAAATCCAAACTTATTCCTTTTTGATTTGATCCAAACCACCTTACATGTAAGAAAGAAGAGAGGAAACCTTTTGTGAATGTGGGAGAGACCTGGGAGAGGGCTTTTGTCGCACAAAATAAGTGGAGATTGGCGTTGAATAAGAGAGAGGGCGTGGGGAAGGCTTATGTTGCGCAAGGTGGAATCCTAGTCTTACTAGGATTCTATCTTATGTCTTGTTTTAATTTGGTTTTCCAAACCAAATCAAACCAAAATTAGATCAACCTAATTAAAATAGGTCTTAACCCAATTAAAAATCTAATTTAATCAGATTAAATTAGATTTAAATCCGATTTAATTTTCTAATCAAATTAGAAATTAGATTGACCCAAGTCCTAGTTGAACTAGGACTAGTTTTTTCTTGCACTTGGCTTATCCAATAAACCAATTGGACTTGATCCAATCTAGCCCAAAATAAATCTAATTAAATCATATTTAATTAGACTTAATCTCAATCCATTGGCTTAATCAAATTAAGCCAATTAGCAATCGAATTGCTAATCGATCCTCCTGCAATACTTGCACTGGGTTAAATGTCAATCGTATTGATCATTTAACCCTAGAACGATTCTTAATCATTGATCAACCATCCGATCGGATCATGAATTCTAATGTGTGTGACCTCATAGGTTCGAACCTAAGCCGGTAGCATAGAAATAAATTCCTGTACCAATCGAAGTGACCATCTAGCAATGATACCCGACGACCGGATAGGTCGAATGTGTAGAACAACATCCTTAGAACCCATGCGGATATAGTTTTCATATAATTCATCTCCTTGATCAAAATGATCATTGGACACCCCAGAGTTCAACTGTCAACTCTGATCAGGTTGTCCATATTGTATTTCAAAATATCAAATCCATCTGATGGATTACCCTGGCCAAGATTTTGCTAAATTGAAATACAGCGACTCATTCTTCTCCAACTCTTGGAGTGGTCAATCCCATCTCGATCACACTCTGACTTCGCAAGTACTTGACTGTGCCCAGAAGCCTTTTGTCTCTAAATTAAAAATTCAGTTAGTCCAGTACCAAAGCACAGTGAGTTGCTTGCAAGTCACTGAGGCGATCTCAAGTCTAAGGGATACTTATACCTATATCCCATCAGAGACATTCTCGACAGCAGAATACTCTGGAGTTGGTCACGTTCAATGATGATGTACCCTTACATCTCACCTGTATGCCATACCAGTGTCTCCAGACTCCTTGGTTAAGAGGACAACCAACCCATATGGCCTACAGCGATCTATGCTCGATAGAAGCTGTCGTCCTTATTAACAGCTTATCATTTGGTCGTGAACAGTTTTAAGGACTAATCGATAAATCCTCTCTTTATCAAACTTAAATAGTCCTAAGGACTTCATCATAACAACGGAGTTCATTAGAAGATGAAAGCTTATGATGAAGATGCCAAATATATTTTATTTATTAACAAATCAATTACAATACTTGGTTGCTCAACCGTCAACAGCTTGACGATTGGCTTTTTGGGACATATTTTCCAACAACAGCCGCATGCTGGGACGTCTGCACAGGGTCAGACCAAAAAGCGCAAGCCCGACCAGAGCCAGACGGAGTGCTTCTATTACAAGAAGCAGGGGCACTGAAAGGGGAACTGTCCTCTATACATTGCCTCCCTGGACTCAAACAGGCCGAAGAAAAAGCAAGGTAATTATATGATAACATCTTGCAATTTTTTCATTTGTGATACTACTGCCTAGGTATTGGATATCGGAAGCCCTTATCATATTTGTAATTCGATGCAGGGTCTGCAGATCAGTAGGAGATTTGATGATGGTGAGAGATTCCTGAACGTTGGAGATTGGAGTAAAGTTCCAGTTCTAGCTTTAGGAATCATGAACCTTGTAATCAATTCTTGTAATGTAATTCTAAGTGAATGTCACTATTGTCCAAGCTTTTTATTAAATATTATTTCTATAGGCCTCTTGGCCATGTACGGTTATCAATTTTTAATAAAAGAAAATATTTGCAATATCATTTTGAATGGTGTTACAATGTTTGTTGGATAACTAGATAATGGAATTTACTTACTGTCACAGCCTGTTAGTGTGGTTCAAACCTCTGATAAATGCTCTAGAATAGATAATGTGTCAGAAGTCTACCTTTGGCACTATAGGCTAGGTCATATCAATAAGAACAGGATAAACAGGTTGGCTCAAGAAGAAATTCTTGAAGTTGGTAATTATGAATCACTTCCAACCTGTGAGTCCTGTCTTCTTGGGAAGATGACCAAATCACCTTTTACTGGAAAAGGTGAGTGAGCCAGTGAACTCTTGGGTCTAGTACATTCTGATGTATGTGGACTCATGAGCTCAAGTGCAAGAGGTGGATATTTCTACTTCATAACCTTCATAGATGACCTATAGAGGTATGGATATGTCTATTTAATGAAGCATAAGTTAGAGTCATTTGAAATGTTCAAACTATTCCAAAATGAGATAGAAAAACAAACTGAGAAGTGTATTAAAACTCTTCGATTTGATCGAGGAGGTGAATACCTTTCCAATGAGTTTTTGACATATTTAGGAGAGAATGGGATTCTCTCTTAGTGGACTCCTCCTGGAACACCACAGCATAATGGTGTGTCTGAAAGGAGGAATCAGATCGATTAGACATGGTCCGATCCATGATGGGGTTTGCTGGTCTGCCGATCTCCCTCTGGGGATATGCGCTCGAATCGACTTGTTACCTTCTAAATAGGGTTTCAAGTAAGTCTGTAACCAAAATGCTATATGAGATATGGATAGGACGTAGGCCAGTACTCTCGCACCTTAGGGTTTGGGGGTGTCCGACTTATGTTAAATGTTTAATTACGGACAAGCTTAGACCTAGGTCTGACAAGTGTAATTTCATAGGGTACCCAAAAGAGACCAAAGGGTATTATTTCTACCTAGCTGATGAGCAAAAGGTGTTTGTCAGCCTTAAGGCAATCTTTTTAGAAAAGAAGTTCCTTGGTGAAGGGATTGTTGCCTCTAAGGTCGAACTTGAGGAAGTTCGGTAGGTAGAAAAACCGATACAAGTAGCTGAACCTAAATCGGATTTGATTCGATCAGATTCGGAGCCCATTATTCCTGCACTCTTAAGGCGATCTGATAGAGTACCACGTCAACCGGACAGATACTATGATTTCTTGACCCGGAATGGAGATCCTATCAAACTTAATGAAAATGATGAGGATCCGATCGCCTACATGGATGCAATGCAGAGACCTGACTCTGAGAAATGGCTAGAGGCCATGAAATCCAAAATGGAGTCCATTAAGGTCAACGATGTGTGGACATTTTGACCCACCCGAAAGAATAAAATCCATAGGGTGTAAGTGGGTCTTCAAGAGGAAGAGGGGTACAGACGGAAAGGTGGAAACCTATAAAGCCCATCTGGGTGCCAAGGGATATCGTCAACATTATGGTATAGACTATGATAAGACGTTTTCTCCTATGGTAATGCTCAAATCCATTCAGATTATGCTTGCGATAGCTGCCCATCTGGACTATAAAATCTGACAGATGGATGTGAAGATAGCTTTCCTAAACGGAGAGCTGGATGAAGAGGTATATATGATACAACCTGAAGGATTCACATCCACAGATGAGTCTAAGGTGTGCAGGCTACAGAGGTCTATTTATGGACTTAAGCAGGCATCCCAAAGTTGGAACATACATTTTGATAGGACGATCAAGATGTATGGCTTCGTTAAGAATGGAGAAGAGCTCTGCATTTATAAGTGGGCTAATGGTCCAGTAGTAGTATTTCTTGTATTGTATGTGGATGACATTCTCTTAATCGGGAATGATATCCCTACATTACAGGGAATAAAGATTTGGCTGTCATCACAATTCTCCATGAAGGATCTGGGAGAAGCTTCCTACATCCTAGGGATGAGGATCTATAGGGATAGATCTAAAAGGTTGCTTGGCTTATCCCAGTCCATGTACATTGATACCATGCTAAAAAGGTTTAGCATGGAGAATTCCAAGAAAGGCTATCTACCGATAGGTCATGGAATTTCTCTCTCAAAGAGGGATTGTCCGACAATACCTCAAGAGAGATAGTGTATGGATAGAATTCCATATACTTCGGCAATGGGATCTATCATATATGCCATGATATGTACATGACCAGATGTGGCATACTCACTAGAGGTAGTGAGTAGATACCAATCTGATCTAGGAGAGAATCACTGGAAGATTGTTAAAACCATCCTGAAGTATTTAAAAAATACTAAGGACCAGTGGCTTGTTTATGGTGAATCAGACTTGAGACTTATAGGGTTTACAGACTCTAATTTTCAGTCTGATCATGATGACAACAAGAGTGTGTCGGGATTTATTTTTATCCTTAATAGTGGGACTGTTTGCTGGAAGAGTTCCAAGCAGCACACAGTGGCTGATTCAGTTTGTGAGGTGGAGTATGTCGCCGCATCAAATACTGCCAAAGAAGCAGTGTGGCTGAGAAAATTCATCATCGAGCTCGGAGTAGCACCCTCCCTTGTTGGTCCAGTTCTGCTCTACTATGACAGCTCTGGAGCCATTGCTCAGGCGAAGGAACCAAAGGCACACCAGCGGACGAAGCATATTCTGCGCCACTACCATCTCATCTGAAAAATCGTGGATCGAGGTGACGTCGACCTTCAGAAGATCGACGGAAAGGAGAACCTGGCCAATCCATTCACTAAAGCCATTATGGTGAAGGAGTTCAACGCCTTCAAGTCGAAGATGGGTATTAGATACTGCACCAATTGGCTTTAGGCCAAGTGGGAGATTGTTGGGAATAGTGTCCCAAAGCCAATCGTCAACCTATTGATGGTTGTGCTCTTTTTGTATTAGTACATAAATCATAAATAAATAAAAGTTATTTTAATATTTTTCATCACAAATTGTCATCTTCTAATGAACTCCTGTGTTGTGGTGAAGTCCTTAGGACTATTTAGACTCGACAAAGGAGGATTTATCGTTTAGTCCTTAAACATGTTCGCAACCAAATGATACGTTGTTACCAAAGACAATAATGTTTATCGAGCATAGGTCGTTGTGTGCCATATAGGTGGTTATCCTCTTAACCAAGGAGTGTAGAGACACTGGTATGGCATACAGGTGAGATGTAAGGGTACATCTGCACTGAACGTGACCGACTCCGGAGCTATTTCTGCTGTCAAGATTTACTCCGATGGGATATGAGTATAACTATCCCTCTGATCTGAGACCGCCACGGTGACTTGCAAGCAACTCACTACACTTAGGTACTGGACTACCTGAATTTCTAATTCAGTGATGGAAGGCTGCTGGGTGTAGTCAAGTACTTGACTTGTCGGTGTGTGTGTCAAGATGGGATTGACCACTCCAGTTCAGGAGCTATGTACAGTCGTGTTTCAATTTAGTAAAACCTTGGCCAGGGTAGTCCTAGTGAAGAGTCACAGGACTGATTGAGTTGAGCACGACTCGGATGATCTAATCAGGGTTGACAGTTTAACCCTGAGTCGTCCTAAACACAGGGGTCAAAAGGGATGAATTATACAGTAACCATATTCATGTAGATTCTGAGTGTTGCGATTGTGACTATTCAACCTATCTGGATGTCAGGTACCATTGCTAGATTGTCATTTCGATTAGTATAGGAATTGGTTCCTATGCTACCGGCTTAGGTTCGAACCTGTGGGGTCACACACATTAGAGGTTCCTATCTGATCTGATGACTGATGAAGAGTCCTAATATTTATGGACTATGAGTCCTACATGTCTGGGACTCTATGATCGAGAATTAAGATTCTCTGATCACAAGTCCCATATATTTTGGGTACCGGGGTCAAGAGTCCCACTGGTTTGGGACTCTTCGATCAAGGTTTCATATTGATGAACTTTGATACCCGATTGCCCATCGAATTTAGACTCAATATTTGTGAGAGATTTTATTAGTAATTTGATCACTAATTAACTCAATTTGATTGAGTAATTATTTTTGGATCAAGTCCAATTGAATTGGATTCAGTTTGGTTTGACCCGATTAGGTTAAGAGTTGACCTAATCATCGAGATGGTTTGGTCCCTGATTTGATCAGAGATTGGGCTTAATCAATTTCTGATTTGATTAAGATTTTATTGAGCCTAATTAAGCCTAATTAAGTTGGATTTAATTTAGTCTAATTGTGCTTAACCTATTTTGATTAGGTTGGTTCAATTAAGATCAAACCACCATTTGAATTTGAATCCCTGCACCACCTTAAATCTCTGCACCCATTTAAATTCACGAGAAGAAACTTCTCATGAATTTTCTCTCATGCAAAGCCCTTCTCATGCCCACTCTTGTGCGTCAATATTTGGATAAATATGATTAGTTTGCCATTCAAATTCAAAGCGTGTTTAAATTTGAATGGATAACTTATCTCTTGCGCCTACATGACCTTATGCACTTTAGCACCCCACATCTCACACGAGAAAGAGTTTCTCGTGAAACCTTTCCATGCACAAAGTATCCTCGCACCTTCTCTTCTCATACCCAAGTGGATAGGGATGAGTTGGTTTTAGTTTGAATTCAAATTTGATTTGAATTCAAATGTGTAACCACTTGTCTTTATCCTCTCACGCGGATAAGACACGTTTTGAACTATTTTAAAAGAGATAGGGAGGTGGGGATGAGTAAAAAAATTTTGAGAGAGAAAGTGGGGCATGAGGAACTCTTGTGTGTGAGTGAGAAGTCTAAAACTTCCGAGAGAAAAAGAAAGAAAAGAAAGAATAAAGGGTGCAGGGTTTTCAGTGTGTTCCCTAGGGTTTCAGCCTGGGGTTCGGGAAGTGAGTTAGTGAGCTACGAGTATCGTGAGCCCACCAAATTTAAGGAAGAGAATCATCTACCTCTCAACCATGTTTGCTGATGATCCAGAGCATTCATGGAATCGACAGCCATTGATCGAAGGAGTTCAATCAGCATCAGCCGTCGAAAGGGCTCTATAACGAGCTAGCACTCGTGAGGAGCCGATCAGACCGAGAGCCTCATGTGGATGATCTACAAAGGCCAGACATGCTATGTGGCTATGTTGCAATGATCAGAGCCTCCCGATGGTGATCAGATTACGGTGATCGACTACCCGCACAAAGGTATTGTGTTTTGAACACAGAACAGTAAATTGTTTACTGTTCAAATTTGAATTTCAAATTTAAATGCATGCATGCTATATATCATATTTAGATCCTAGTGTAGGGTAAATATATGTTAATTAATTAGATTAATTAATTATTTTTACTGTAAAATAGTGATTTTGAAAAAAAATTAAAATTATCATTTTACCCCTGCACTCAAATTTCACTTCAATCTCCTCCTTGAAAAGCTCTTTCTTCTAATCTAGAGGTATCCTTTTGATCTAAAGAAAGGAATCTCCATCAGCTATCCAGAGCTTTTATCGTGAGCTAGCACTCCTAGGAAGGATGATCTGTCTGGTGCTTCTAATAGACTACCTGTGGAGGTCGGACATGCTGTGTGGCTACTTGATATCAAGAAGAACCTCCTACTATATCCATCGGTAGTGGTGATCATCGATCCATACTCAGATCATAGGTTCTGAACTCATCGGATCAGATCTAAGCATTAGATCTTATTCAGGGCATCGCTACGATCGATGCAGTGTTTTCTTTTAGATCAGATTTTTTTGTGCAACATTTTTATATAATAGATTCTTAGGAAGATAGTTTAAATCTAACTTAAAGTTTATGTAAGAGATTAATTAATTTAATCTACTATTTTCATTATATAAAAATTTTAAAAGATGCATGCTTTGAACTGCCTATTTCCCAAGAATGGCATCAGAGCCAGATTTCTTATGACATGAATTTTCTACATAAATCTGATATTAATCTGATTTTAATTATTTAGATTAGATCTAAATAATTAATTTAAAATCTAAGTAGTGTATAATAAGATTGGATAGATCCTAATAGCCATCCAATCATAGGAGAAATCAAAATTTTGCTATCCTATTTACCCATTCGATGGGATCTCCTATGGCATGTAGGAGTACTGTACGATCTTTTTCATGATGATGAATAATAAAAAAAAATTTAAAACTTTATTTTATATCTGAAATAATGTATCTTATATTTTAAATTAGAGTTTTGATCATTAGATGATTGTTTGTAAAAATATTTTATAAAATTGAAAAATATTTCAAATATTGAACCTGAACCCATATCAGCCCAAAACTTAATTGAGAATTAAACGATCTAGATTTGAGAATCAAAGATTTAGGACATCAATTTCATAATTCATGGGTTAATGAGTTAGCTCGAGTCAAGTCTATTTAACTGGGTTAGACCTAGGGTTAGAAATCATTGATAATAGACCATATTAGTAATTGATCAAATCTAATTAAAAATTAATTTTGATTGGGTCAATTTCTTCGCTTGATTAATTCTCAATAGTTATAGTTGGTCAGGTCTATATCTTGGATTAGACCAAGATAGACTTTGATCATAGTTCTGTGGTCGGATCCAAGTCTATAAATTGATCAAATTGAAACTGGTTAAATAATTAGTATCTATGGTAAGTTTGGCAGTCTTGATTAGTAGTCACAAATTGGAAGCTACTCGTATAAATTGAGTCTATGATGAGTTAATGGCATATCCCTCCCACCGATCTCACGTACCTGGCTAACATGGTTAATTATGTTTTGATTAGATCACTTAATGATTGGGTTTGACCCAAGCTAACTAGAAAATAGTATGACTGATTTAGGTGCCCCTAGTCTAACTTGTTTTGAGTCCTCTTCATGACTTGGTGAAATCAGTAGGAGGATTTATGACTCATTGGGTGGATCAGATTAAACCTAATCTTCTTTAATCTGACTTGATGAAGTCAATAGAAGAATTAAGCATAACTGGTCTAGTCTATTCTCATCTATCAATTTGATTAATTAATTTTTTTAAAATTATTAGGTCTCTAAAAATAAAATAATTATGGAGATAACTAGATCATAGCCTCCCATTAAGTTGGATGATAATGGGTCCAATAGTTGGATGATCATTGGACAGCCCCAAGGTCTGATATTCATCTACTATTGAAATTATCATTCATAATATGACGACTCAGTCGATTCTTTCTTATGGGTGATCAAGATGACCGACCAAAGCTAGGCCTAATCATTTATGGTTTGAATTCTGAGTATGATCATGTTAATGGTTGGACCTAACCAGACCTTTCAGTGGAGGCCAAAGCCTACTATTAGGACTCTGAGATAAAATCAACTACTAAAAATTATTTGTTAAAATAATTGGTTAAGAACCTATCCATAGATGTACATAGATGAGCCAACCAAAGTCGGACTCATATGCAACTGTGTGGATTCTAGTACCCTCTAAGAAATTAGGATAATTTCTCAAATTGGAGATAGAGGCTATCAATTTATTTAAAATAGTGGAAGAACCTTTAGACTAAGTTTATCTTTAGGCTTAATTGATTCATATACTAATTAGGTTTTAGTTTTTCTTTTGCAATTATGGCCACTAACTTGTCACTCCGATCGCTGTTAGACAGTGATAAATTGAGAGAACCCAATTTCGATAGGTGGTATTGAAAATTGAAGATAGTCCTAGAGCACGAGTAGATCTTGTATGTGCTGACAAATCTAACACTTGAGGAGCCCCCTCCCAATGCTCGCAGTGCAGTTCGAGATACTTACTTGAAGTGGCTCAACGACTGCACCATGGTACGTTGTATTATGCGAGTGGCTATGAACAACGAGTTTAGTCATAAATTCGAGGAAGTTCAGTTAGAAGAAATACTCAAAGTGTTGAATAATTCTTTTGGCACTCCCGACAACTTTGAGCGGTACAAGACCAGTTGTGCTGTTTTCAATGCCAAGATGAGGAGGGGCCTCGATAACCGATCATATATTGAACATGATCGAACAGATCGAGCACCTCAGTAAGCTCAGCTTTCTCATGCATGAGTAGCTTAGGAAAGATGTGATTTTGAATTCTCTATCGAAGTCCTACTTATCATTTCTCAGTCATTATCGAGTGACGAAGTCTGTAGTAAACTATCTCGATCTGTTGGGGTTGCTACAAACTTTTGAGAAAGATCACCAGTTCCACAAGGAGATGATGAATGTAGTGGAAGCATCTTCTTCAGACGGGTATCGTCCCTCTGAGAAAGAGAAGAAGAAGAAGAAGAAAAATAAGGTACCAAGTGCTGGGGGTCAGACCGTGAAGTCCAAGTCCAAGTTTGATCAGAGTCAAGCAGAGTACTTCTACTATAGGAAGCAAGATCATTAGAAGAGGAACTATCCTCAATACCTTTCTGATGAATTTCTGACACATCTAGAAGAGAATAAGATTCTCTTGTAATAGACTCCTCCTAGAATGCCATAGCATAATGGCATCTCAAAAAGGAGGAATCGAACCTTGTTAGACATGGTTCGATCCATGATGGAGTTTTCGAGTCTGCCAATCTCATTTTGGGCTTATGCACTCGAGTCAGCTTGCTATGTACTTAATAGGGTTTCAAGTCTGTGAATAAAACACCATATGAGATATAGATTGGGCATAAATCAGTACTCTCACATCTTAGAATTTGGGGATGTTCGATTTACATCAGATATTTAAAAACAGACAAATTAGAACCTATGTCTGACAAATGTATCTTCATAGGGTATCCTAATGAAACTAAGGGGTATTACTTCTACCTTACTGATGAACAGAAAGTGTTCATGAGTAATAAAGCACACTTTTTAGAAAAGAAGTTTCTTAGTGAAAGAATTGGTACTTCTAAAATCGAGCTTGATGAAGTTCGATGGATAGAAAAACTGACACAATCTAGTGAACCCACAAAATCTGATTTGACTGAATCAAATTCAGAACCAGTTAATGATACACTATTAAGGAGATTCGATAGAGTATCACATCCATCAGACAGATACTATGATTTTTTGATTCGAGATGGGGATCTTATTGAACTCGATGAGAACAACAAAGATCCGATCTCCTACATAGATGCAATACAGAGATCTAACTCTGAAAGTGACTAAAAGCCATGAAATCCAAAATGAAGTTCATGAAGGTTAACGATATGTGGACATTAGTTAATCCACCTAAAAAGGTAAAACCCACAGGGCGTAAGTGGATCTTCAAGAGGAAGAGAGGCATAGACGACAAGATGGAGATCTATGAAGCCCGTCTGGTTGCCAAGGGATATCATCAACATTATGGTATTGACTATGATGAGACATTCTCTCCTATAGCAATATTGAAATCTGGATCATGCTTGCGATAGCTGCGCATCTAGACTATGAAATCTGACAAATGGATGTGAAAATAGTTTTTCTCAATGGTGAGCTGGAAGAAGAGGTGTATATGATACAACCTGAAGGTTTCACATCTATAGATGAATCTAAGCTATGCAAGCTTTAGAGATCTATTTATGGATTGAAACAAGTAAGAGTTGGAATATATATTTTAATAAAGTGAACAGAACATATGGCTTCATTAGGAATGGAGAAGAACCATGCATATACAAATGGGTTAATAATTTTATGACAGTATTTCTTGTTTTGTATGTGGATGACATTCTCTTAATCGAAAATGACGTTCCTGCATTGTAAGGATAAAGATTTGGCTATCGTCTTAGTTCTCCATAAAGGACTTGAGAGAAGCATCCTATATCCTTGGGATGAAGATCTATAGAGATAGATCAAAGAGGATGCTTGGATTATCCCATTCTACGTATATCGATACTGTGATGAAATAGTTTAGCATAAAAAATTTCAAGAAGGGCTATCTCCAATTAGGCCATGGAATTACTCTCTCAAAGAGAAATTGTTCGACAACTCCTCAAGAGAAGGAGTATATGAGTAGGATTTCATATGCTTCAATAGTGGGATCCTTAATGTACGCTATGATATGTATAAGTCCAGATGCGGCATACTTAGTAGGAGTAGTGAGCAGATAACAGGAGAATCACTGGAAGGTTGTAAAAGCCATCCTTAAATATTTAAGAAATACTAGGGACTAGTGGCTTATTTATGGTCAAACTGACTTAAAACTTATGGAGTACAAACTCTAATTTTCAGTTGGATCATGATGATAGCAAGAGCGTGTTGGCTTACATCTATATCCCGAACGATGGAGTAATCTGCTGAAAAAGTTTCGAGTAGCACATTGTGGCCAACTCTACTTAAGAGGTGGAATACATCACGGCATCCGATGCTGTGAAAGAAGCTGTGTAGTTACGAAAGTTTATCGATGAGCTCGGAGTGGCACCATCCCTCGATGGTACTGTTTTATTGTATTACGATAGCACTGATGCCATTGCTCAAGAAAAAGAACTGAAGTCACATCAGTGCACCAAACATATTCTATGCTACTTCAATCTAATCTAGGAGATCATGGTGAAGGAAAAACTGACTTTTTCCTTGTAGGATCTTCCAGATCTAATGAGATCTAGGACAGAATATTTCAAAAAAAATTATCCTATGATATTTTAGATCTAAGATCTAATTTTTATTATCTGATATTAAATCTAAAATTAAATCTAAAAATATGAAGAACAGAAAAATACCTCTAGGGTAACTAGATTACCCTGTAGATGATCGCAGCAATACCCGAGGTTCTAAAATAGCCACAGAGTCACCTGGCCTCTACTGGTATCTACTCAAGCAAGATCTGGATCATCTTCTCCTCACAAATCTTTTCTCCAAAAATCAGATCTGGATCTGATCTGGAAGATCTTCAAAAGATCTTCTAAAGCTGGAGCAGTAGCTTCTCGACAAATCTCTACAGCCTTCTAATCAGAGAGCCACCACGCCTTGGACAAGCACCAGATAGATGCCCAACCTCTTGGACGTGAAGAGGGGAGGTAGAGGAGTAGAGAGGGCATGGAGAAGTAGAGATAATTTAGGCTTTTGCTGGTTATTAAGTAGAGACTCTAAACCCTAGGCACAGACAGGGTTTAAATAGACCCTACTGCACCATGCAGTGCCACATCATTCGACCAATCAGAAATTTTCAATTAATTCTAAAAAAATTTTGATTGCTAGAGTGATGCCATCTAATCATATCAAATAAGAATTTCCACAATACCTCCTACTGTTGGTGCCAACACTGGATAAGCACAATGAGATTGGCGCCCCACAGTCCAAGTTGATCAAGGGATTAGAGTCCTCATCTCATGGGACTCTATCCTTATCCACTTGGGGCGCACGCCCAATCTAAATATGGCATCTACTTTGAGGCACAATTTAGTAGGTAGATACTCCACAAAAAATCTCCAATAACCTCTTGCCAAGTGGCCTTCTGTCCAAGGTCCATGGGTCAACATTTGATCAATATCCTAAAACGGAAATGGCAGGTTACAGAAATTAGCAGGTGTTGTCTTAAATTCATCTCATGAATTAAGACAAGTCCTTTCTGAGCTGGATTGACTCCAGTCATACTAAGAGAAACTTTCTCAAGATTCTCTGGGTGAGTCAAATCACATTTGGCTCAGTCGAGATAGAAAATATTACACGAGGAGAAAGTTAGGCTCAATCGTGTGCTAGCACGATTTTCTTGAATCCAATTAGATCTAATCCAAATCAATCGAACTGGACTAGCTCAATTGATGACATCCAGACCCTAACTCTTATTTGTGTGACCCAGTTAGATTCATTTTCGTATGGTAATGAGACATGTCATGATCTCATCATCGACATCATCGAAACTTCTTTCGATGGACCAGAACTCTTCTGATTCAGACAATTAGAATGATCGATCATCAAGATCATTCTAATTGCTCCCAAAATCCATCAGTGACACCTAGCAGTATATGGTGGCAACCCATCAAACATGAAGATGAACCTCTTGGTGTAGCTACCTGTGTGATTGAGTTCCTCTATCATGAGTCCCGACTGAATTAGGGTTAAGGTGAACTCGTCAAACGCAACACCAGTCATATGAATCAATCGATTGATCCAAGTCTGATGTGAAACCCCAATGGAAAACTCTTTTTCATTATTTCACTCTGCCATGGCCATGGGCTTAAGGACTCGATCTTTCGATCATCATAGGACTACTCCTCTCATCTACCAAAGTTGATAGATCCCTTCTTGGTGCGATCTGGTTCCTACAATGAATATGCTACAGCCAACATACACCTCAGAGTTCCGAATGGCTAGAAGACCAAGTTATGGTATAGTCAAACTATAACACACTCAAGGTGAACTATCGATGTACCTCAGATCAAAGAACTAGACACACAGCTGTAGCATCGAGCTAGTCATCGACGAGAAGGTAGACTTCCTTATGACTGCTCGAGATGGTCATGCTCAGTACTCTCATTCTCAATGAATACCTGTACTCTCGCTCTGATGTCTCCACATCGTAGACTCAAGATACATCTATCCTAAGGAAGCAATCATACACCAACCTTCCGGATCGATCACCATCCTCATGACGATCCTATGGTCAGGAGCTATTTATGAGTTAGTTATGTAAATTCATGCCTTAAATTTTCAACTCTTGAAAATATGAATTAACATTCCTACTAACTCAAAGGATATATCACAAACATAATGTACACAATGTGATAGTAGAATAATCCTTTTATTTATGTATAGTCAAAATTATAAATTTACCCTTACATTTGTATAGGAATGTGTCAGCCAATCTGGCATCTAGGGCACACATCTAACAAACTCCCACTTGACCTAATGCCAATTGGCTACATATCTAGGACCCATCTTCTCAAGGTGGGCTTCGATCTTCAGCTGGCCTAATGACTTTGTCAGTGGGTCTACCACATTATCTGTAGAGTCAACTCTCTTAACCTCGACATAACCTTTTTCGAGGTAATCACGGATCAGATGGAATCGCCGCTCGATATGCTTGGACTTCTAGTGAGACCTTGGCTCCTTAGCTAAGGCCATGGCACCATTATTGTCACAGTAAAGAGGGATGGCATCCGATGACATCACTCCAAGCTCTACGATAAACTTTTTGTACCAGAATGCCTCCTTCGCAGCTTTCGATACAGCAATATGCTCTGCCTCTATAGTGGAATCAGCAATCACCGTCTGCTTGAAACTCTTTCAGCTAACTGCACCATCATTGCAAATGAACAGACTCTCAGATGTCGACTTTCGATCATCTATATCAGACAAAGTATGAGTCTGTAAATCTCTGAACCTAGAGTTCTCCATTCCTAAAGACTAGAAATATATCCTTAGTCCTTCTCAAGTACTTAAGGATACATTTCATAGAAGTCCAGTACTCTTCACCTGGATTCGACTGATATCTGCTTGTGATACTCACAGCATGGGCTATATCAAGTCGTGTACATAGCATGGCATACATGAGGCTTCCTATTGCCGAAGCATAAGGGATCTTGCTCATGCGTTCAATCTCCTCAGGTGTGCTAGGACACATCTTCTTGGAGAGATGAATGCCATGTCTAAAAGGTACTAAACTTTTTTTGGAGTTTTTCATGCTAAACCTTTTTAGCACCTCCTCTATGTACATCTCCTGTGAGAGTCCCAGCATCCTATTTGGTCTATCTCTATAGACTTTAATACCTAGTATAAAGGATGCCTCTCCTAGATCTTTCATAGAGAAATCCTTAGACAACCATATTTTGACTGAGGTCAACATGGAAATATTATTTCCAATCAGGAGGATGTCATCTACGTACAGTACGAGAAAGACAACTGCGCTCCCACTGACCTTCTTGAACACACATGGTTCCTTCTCATTCTTGATGAAATCAAATATTTTGATCACATTATTGAAATGAGTATTCCAGCTCTGAGATGCTTGCTTAAGTCTATAAATGAACCTTTACAGCTTGCAGATCTTGTGATCATCATCACTGGATGTGAAACCAAGCAGCTGTTCCATATAGATATCTTTCTCAAGATATCCACTTAAGAATGTTGTTTTCACATCCATCTGCCATATTTCATAATCGAAATAGGCTGCAACAGCAAGCAATGTGCAGATGAATTTTAGCATGGCTACGGGCGAAAAGGTATCCTAATAGTCAATGTCTTCGCGCTGACTATAACCTTTCGCTACAAGACTAGCCTTGAATGTCTTCATATTTCCATCTGTACCTATCTTTCTCTTGAAGATCCATTTACACCTAATAGGTACAATATCTTCAGGTGGATCTACCAAGGTCCAAACTTGGTTTGAGTGCATCGAGTCAATTTCTGATCTCATTGCCTCTAACCATTTCTCGGAGTCGATATCTGATATCGCCTCATCATAGGTCTTGAGGTCATCACCATGAGCCCCATTTCTTGTGAGGAACATTTTCTCTACTTCCTCTTGTATAGTACCTAAGTATCTTTCAGGAGGATGGAAAATCCCAGTCGATCTACAAGGTGGAAGAGGTTGTGTTAGGACTGGTTCTAATTGATTGGATTCCTCAGGTTCTTTAGCTCGTTGCTCTTGGGAGACATTCTCCTTAGGCTTAATTATTCTTCCGATGCCACCATCTTGAATAAACTATTTTTCAAGAAAAATAGCATGTCGATTCACAATCACAATGTGATCTTCCAGAATATAGAAATAGTATCCTAATGACTCTTTAGGATATCCTATGAATCGAGCTCTAAAAGACCTGAACTTTAACTTGTCCGCCGCTGTCTCTTGACATGAGCCGGACAACCCCAAATTCTAAGATGACTCAGACTTGGCTTCTTACCATGCCATATCTCATACGGTGTGGTAGGAACGATTTTAGAGGGAACCCTATTCAATACATATATTGCTGTCATGAGATAATATCCCCAAAAAAACTCAGGGAGGTCCGTGAAGCTCATCATGGAATGGACCATATCTAATAGGATCCAATTCCTCCATTCTGAAACTTCATTGAGTTGTGGCATTCCAGGTGGAGTCCATTGAGAGACTATGCCATTGTCCTTAAGATAGTCTAGGAACTCCCGACTAAGATATTCGCCTCCTTGATCTGATCGAAGAACCTTAATGGGCTTTTCTATTTATTTTTCTACTTCATGTTTAAATTCTTTGAACTTTTCAACGGCTTCGAACTTGTGTTTTATTAGAAACATATACCCGTACCTAGACATATCATCGGTGAAGGTAATGAAGTAGATATAGTTGCCTCTTATCGGCACATCAAATGGGCCGCACACATCTGTATGTACTAAAGCAAGTAGGTTTGGGGCCCTTTCCCTATGTCCTGTAAAAGGGAGCTTGGTCATTTTGCCTTGAAGACATGATTCACAAACTGGATATGACTCGAAAGTCAACGGACTCAATAGTCCGAATTTCTCTAATTTGTTAACCCTGTCTTCCGCTATATGACCTAGCATTAGGTGCCACAGATACCTATCATTTAGACTATCTCTAGGCCTTTTAATTTCCATGGCATTCACATTTTGCTCGATATAAAATACAGATACATCAATATGTAGCTGATAGAGACCATTAATAAGAAAACCATTTGCAACTTTATTATTTTCATAAAATAAGTTACAATGATTCTTATGAAAGCTAATCACATAGCCTTCTTGTGTTAAACATGAAACAGAAATCAAATTTCTGCTTGCTGTAGGCACATAATAACAATCTCTAAGAACTAAATTTAATCCTAACGGTAATCGCAGAGGATAGGTTCTCACAGCCACAGCAGCAACTCTTGCACCTTTTCCGATGCGAAGGATCATATCCCCAACCCTCAGCTTCCTGCTCTCCTCAAGATCCTGCATAGAAGTGCACAAATGAGTACTAGAACCAAAGTCAAGTACCCAACTGGATGCAGAGGAAACCGTAAGATTAGATTCTATAATGAGCATACCTCCAGAAGGACCATCCTTCTTATTCTTCAGGGTGGCTAGGTACTGAGGACAGTTCCACTTTCAATGGCCGTCTGAATTGCAGTGAAAATATTTTCTCTTTTCAGCAGCCTTCTTCTTCGGTTCCGTCTTCTTCTTCTTCCCATCCACCTTCTGCTTCTTCGCAGACTTCTTCTTCTTTCCAAAAGACTTTTTCTTGAAAGAAGTCCGCTCCACAGTAAGGACTGAGCCTTTTGAATCCTTCAAAGAAAGCTCAGCCGTAACCAACATGTTTATTAACTCAGCCAAGGTACACTGCATCTTATGCATATGGAAGTTCATGATGAACTGACCATATGCATCAGATAAGGATTGAAGGATCACATCAATTTGAAAATCTCTATCTAAGATGACACCGAGCTTCTCAAGCTCCTCAAGGTCCTTGATCATTGTCAAATAATGATCTTGGACTGACTGCCCATCATGCATTTTAGTCTTAAAAAGTCTTTGACAGACTTGATACTTGGCTGCGCGACTTTGTTCACCAAACAACTCATGTAGGTGAGCCAACATTTGGTGGGTAGTCATAATGTTCTCATACTGGCGCTGTAAGTCATCAGACATGGCACCCAACATATAGTACCTGGCTTTGTTATCGTCATCCATCCACTTTTTCAGAGATGCTCTCTATTCAGCAGTCGGACATGCTGGTATAGCAGGTGGGTCCTGGTCCAAGACATGAGTCAGTTTCTCAAAATCCAGAATAATTCTGTAGTTCCTCAACTAGTCCTTAAAATTAGGTCCAGTCAATCTGTGGGTGTCTAGTATTTTGGTCAGGGGGTTGGATGCAGATATATTTCCTGTAGAGAGTCAAAAGTTTTTAGTTAAATTTTATAATCAGACTTAACCAATTTGTTTAGGGGTTTCATTTTTAAACAAATTAGGCTCTCACTATTTTCTCGGATCCCTACACTCCCTAGGTAGAGATGTGAAAATCTCCATGATTAGTGATTTCTAGTGGGTGGTGCGGTCTCACCGACTGGCTCACCACCTCACCTAACAGTTATTGGTGATGGGTCAACCGATGAGTGGACAACTCTTGTCCGATGATTCTCTAATCATGGTGCACACAAAACTTGATCTCTAATTCATGAAGCTCATCGTGCCCGAAATATTGCTCCAAACCTTAGTTAAGTCAGACCCACCATTTGCGTGAATTAGATTCCTGATTGGGTCCCTCACCATATCTGGAATATTGAGCACAACCCATCCTCTAATCCGTAGCATCCAATGCCTAATGGACATGGTTGCGTCTTCTTGATGCAACTGAGCTACTGTAACCAGCCGAGAACAATCAACCCTGGGAAGGGCCCGCACATCCACAATGGTGGAAGACCATAGACTTAATATTTTCTTAGGGAGATTTGATTTAGGTCTCATTAAACTTGACTTGACATAGTCATAACAATTATGACTAACCTAGTGACATAGGTTAGCTCGAATTGTTAGCCACCTCAAATCAGAATTGGGTCGATACATATGGTCAGGTAAGTGAGACCGGTGGGAGGAATATGCCATTAACTTGGCAAGAATGTATTCGAGTCGAGTAGCTCCCAATTAAAAATCAGTTGGTCGCATCTGTCCAACTTACCTTAGACACCAAATTGTAGAACAAAAATCAATTGGGTTAGTCAACAATTCAGGCTCTAACCATTGAGCCAAATTAGATCTTAACTTAATCGAGTCACATCTAAATGTGATTCGACCTTGATCTAGACTTAATCCTATTAGGCTGGTCAATTATTAGCTTTCATGATCCCACCTAACCAACTTTTGATTCGGTTTGATCAACCGCTTGACCTAATTGAGCTACCCAAGTCCGAACCCAATTTTATCAAAATGGCTTAGATCTGAAATTCTTAATTTTAGACCCAATTTGATTTCATAAGCTTAATTCATTAATTAAGTCTTGGGTTCATAAATAAAATATGTAAATAAATCCTAAGGTTTCAGGATCTAGGGTTTTACAAAAAAGTAAATTTTGATTTCTGATTAAGGATGAACGTGCAGCACCCCTACATGCCATAAGAACACCCCATTGAATGCAAGGAGAGGGTCTTAAACCCTACTTTGTTCTTATGACCGGACGGCCATGAGGAACACCTTAATCAGAAATATTAATTTAACTACAAAACTAGTTAGATCTAAGTTACATATCACATATATAATTTTATATCTAACTTATACATGCTTTGCATACATCTCCTGTATTAAAATCTGATCTAATTAGCATGCTTTTAGATCTGATACATCACATATAACATCTGAAAAATAAGATTTAAATTGAACTACTCAATATAAAATCTATTCTAGACAGTTACTAGAACAATTCTACAACTAGTCTAGGCATGCAACAGATCAATCTTACGTATTAATTAAAATTTTATTTTCTATTTTTTGATCTGAATATAATATTTATAACATCAACAAAATAAAAAATAAATTAGATCTAATTTATATTTTAATCATATTAAAATATAAAACTATAAGACTATTCATAGATCAAACTACTCCTAGTTTAGTCATGCATCTCATACATGTTAGATCTACTTAGATTTAATTTTAATTTTTTTTTATTTCAGATTCTATCACATCTGATGTGATATCTAAAATTTATTAATATTAGATAAATAAAAATATAAATTAGATCTAAAATAGAGCCATCAACCTGGCTCTGATACCAGTTGAAGGAAAAATCGGCTTTTTCCTTGTAGGATCTTCCAGATCTAATGAGATCTGGGGCAGAATACTTCAAAAAAAATTATCCTACAATATTTTAGATCTAAGATCTATTATATTTAATTCTTATTATTAGATATTAAATCTAAAATTAAATCTAGAAACATGAGGAATAGAGAAATACCTCTAGGGTAACTAGATTACCCTGTAGATGATCGTAGCAATGCTCGAGATTCTAAAATAGCCACGCAGTCATCTGGCCTCTACCAATATCTACTTAAGTAGGATCTAGATCATCTTCTCCTCACAAATCTTTACTCCAAAAATCAGATCTGGATCTGATCTGAAAGATCTTCAAAAGATCTTCTGAAGCTAGAGCAGCAGCTTCTCGATAAATCTCTGCAGCCTTCTAATCAGAGAGCCACCACACCTTGGACAAGCACCAGATGGATGCCCAACCTCTTGAATGTGAAGAAGGGAGGGAGAGGAGTAGAGGGGGCATGGAGAAGTAGAGAGAATTTAGGCTTTTTTTGGTTATTAAGCAGAGACTCTAAACCCTAGGTGCAGACAGGGTTTAAATATACCCTGCTGCGCCATGCACTGCCACATCATTCGATCAATCAAAAAATTATAATTAATTTTGAAAAAATTTTGATTGATGGAGTGATGTCATCTAATCATATCAGATAAGAATCCCTATAATCTCTCCTACTGTTGGTGCCAACACTGGATAAGCACAGTGAGATTGGGCCCCACAGTCCAAGTTGATCAAGGGATTAGAGTCCTCATCTCATGGGACTCTATCCTTATCCACTTGGGGTGCACGCCCAATCTGAATATGGCACCCACTTTGAGGCCTAATTTAGTAGGTGGACACTCCACAAAAAATCTCCAATGATCTCTTGCCAAGTGACCTTCAGTCCAAGGTCCAAGGGTCAACATTTGACCAATGTACTAAAATGAAAATGGTAGGTGATAGGAATTAGCAGGTGTTGTCTTAAATTCATCTCATGAATTAAGAAATCTTCTTAAGGTTCTTTGGGTGAGTCAAATCATATTTGGCTCAGTCGAGATAGAAAAGATTACATGAGGAGAAAGTTAGGCTCAATTGTGTGCTAGCACGATTTTCTTGAACCCAATTAGATCTAATCCAAATCAATCAAACTGGGCTAGTTCAATTGATGACATCCAGACCCTAACTCTTGTTTGTGTGATACAGTTAGGTTTATTTTCATATGGTAATGAGACATGTTGTGATCTTATCATCGACATCATCGAAACTCCTTTCGATGGACCAGAACTCTTCTGATTCAGATAATTAGAATGATCGATCATCAAGATCATTCTAATTGCTCTCAAAATCCATCAGTGACACCTAGCAGTATATGGTGGCAACCCATCAGAAATGAAGATGAACCTCTTGGTGCAGCTACCTATGTGATTGAGCTCCTCTATCATGAGTCCCGACTGAATTAGGGTTAAGGTGAACTCGTCAAACCCAACATCAATCATATGAATCAATCGATTGATCCAAGTCCGATGTGAAATCCCAATGGAAAACTTTTTTCCATTATTTCACTCTGCCATGGCCATGGGCTTAAGGACTCGATCTTTCAATCATCATAGGACTACTCCTCTCATCTACCGAAGTTGATAGATCCCTTCTTGGTGCGATCTGGTTCCTACAATGAATATGCTACAGCCAACATACACCTCAGGGTTTTGAATGGCTAGGAGATCGAGTTATGGTGTAGTCAAACTATAACACACTTAAGGTGAACTGTCGATGTACCTCAGATCAAAGAACTAGACACACAGCTGCAGCATCGAGCTAGTCATCGATGAGAAGGAAGAATTCCTTATGACTGCTCGAGGTGGTCACGCTCAGTACTCTCATTCTCAATGAATACCTGTACTCTCATTCTAGTGTCTCCACACTGTAGACTCAAGACACATCTATCCTAAGAAAGCGATCGTACACCAACCTTCTGGATCGATCACCATTCTCGTGATGATCCTATGGTCAGGAGCTGTTTATGAGTTAGTTATGTAAATTTGTGCCTTAAATTTTCAACTCTTGAAAATATGAATTTACATTCCTACTAACTCAAAGGATGTATCACAGACATAATGTACATAATGTGATAGTAGAATAATTCTTTTATTTATTTATAGTTAAAATTATAAATTTGTCCTTAGATTTGTACAGAAATGTGTCAGCCAATCTAGCATCTAGGGCACACATCTAACACATGGATCGAGGTGACATCGAGCTTTAAAAGATCGATGAAAAGGAGAATCTGGCCGACTCATTTACTAAAGCTCTCGATATCAAGGAGTTTGAAGACCATAAATAGAAGATGGGTATACAATACTATACTAATTGGCTTTTGGTCAAGTGAGAGTTGTTGGAAATTATTTTTCAAAGTTAATCGTCAGTCTGTTGATGATTGTACTAAAGAGTATAAATTTATATAAATTGATAAATTAATAAAATTATTACTTTATTTTTTTCATCATAAAATAGTGCATATCTTCTTAATGAACTTCAATTATTGTGATGAAGTCCTTAGGACTATCTTAATCGATATAGAAGGATATATCATTTAGTTCTTAAATAAATTCACGATCAAATAATATGCTATCACTAGGATGATAGCGTTTATCGAGTGTAGATCATTGTGTGTCATATGCATTGGTTATCCTCATAACCAAATAGTGTGGAGACACTGGTATGACACATAAGTGAGATATAGGAGTACATCTCACTGAATATGATCAACTACTGGGCACTCTACTGTTAAGAGTAGCTGGTGAAGGATATGGATATAAGTGTCCCTCTGATCAGAGACCACCACGGTGACTTACAAATAACTCACTATGCTTTGGTGTCGGACTATCTGAATTTTTAATTCAGTGATGGAAGATTTCTGGATATAGTCAAGTACTTGCGAAGTCGGTGTGTGAATCAAGATGAAATTGATCCCTCTGAATAAGTAGGAGTTAATGCATTAGTATATTTTAATTTAGTAAAATCTTGGCCAAGATAATCTATGTGATGGATTTGAAAGGTTGAGATATAATATGGTTGATTAATCTAGGGTTTGACAATTAAACACTAGGTCACCTTGAGCATTAGAATCAAAGGAATGAATTATATGGTAACCATATGCCAATAGGTTCATGAATGATACTTTGCAATCTTTCAACCTATTCGGATATCGGGTACCATTGCTAGATAGTTACCTTGATTGGTATAGAAAGTTTATTTTTGTACTATTGGCTTAGGTTCAAACCTATTGGGTTACACTCAAAAGAAGTTTTCTATTGATCATCCGGCTGATCAATGATTGAGAATCGTTCGAGGGTTTAATCATCAATTCGATTGATGATTAATATTTATAAAAGTTATAATAAATTAATTTACTAATTATTGATGAATTATAGGAGGGTTGATTAGTGATTGGATTATTAATTAACTCAATTTGATTGAGCATTGAAGCTTGGATTAAATCTAATTGAATTGGATTCAATTTGGTTTGATCCGATTAGGTTATGAGATGACCTAATCGCTAAGGATGTTCAATTCTTGATTCAAGCTTGATTAATTTTTAATCTAATTAAAATTTAATCAAGACCACTTATTACCTAATTAGATTAGATAATCTAATTAGGTCTAATCTAATTTGGTTGGGTCAAGAACCTAATTAGGTAAGAACACAAGTTCAAAATTAAATAGAATCAAAACACCCCTTGCACCACCTCTACCTATGCCCATCCTTTCTTCACGCATGAGAATGATTTTTTTGTGAAATTTTTTGTGCCCAAAAGTTGTGTGATGCCTTTTTCTGATCCCCTTTGGATTAAAATTGTGTTGGATTGAGTTTGAGCTCAAATTGGTATGAAATCAAACTTAAATCAAGAGTCCAAGATTTATGTGACTCTACCTAGACACCGACCAGCCTTCTTCTCACGAGCAAAATAAATTTTTACATGCTGTTTTTTATATCAATCTAAGTTGTGTCTCCCTCATTTTTTAGTTCCTTATGTGTGGATTAAATCTAGTTTAAAAAAGAATTCA
This sequence comes from Elaeis guineensis, assembly GCF_000442705.2. Classification (NCBI taxonomy): domain Eukaryota; kingdom Viridiplantae; phylum Streptophyta; class Magnoliopsida; order Arecales; family Arecaceae; genus Elaeis; species Elaeis guineensis. The sequence goes on from NC_025997.2 coordinate 63,316,223, forward strand.
AATTTGATTTAAATCCATGGTAAGATCAAAGGTTGTTTGAAGCTGAACCAGATTATCCAAACTCTACATGGGATGCCACCTTATAAAGATAGTAAGTTTTTGTGTACCAAACAACTTTAGATTTGGTGTGAGAAAATCTTAGAGAGTGTGTGAGAAATCTGAGAGAGAGGGGTGGGCGTCAGTGCATGAGAAAAAGAGGAAGAAGATCCTCTTTGGGGCATGAGATCTAAGGTGGGGGTTCTAGAGTTTCCTAGTTCCTATTTTGTGAGAGAGAAAAACAAAAAGTATTTTGTTCTTCTTCTTCCATTCCATCTCCTCCTTGAAAAACTCTTTCTTTTAATCTAGATGTGTTTGTTTGATCTAAAGAAAGGGGTCTCCATCAGCCATCCAGAGTCTTCATCGCGAGCTAGCACTCCTAGGAAGGATGATATGTTTGATGCTTCGAGTGGATTATCTGTAGATGCCGGACACACTGTGTGATTGCTCGACATCAAAAAAATTTTTTTACCATATCATCAGTAGTGATGATCATCGATCCATGATCAGGTAATGGGTTTTGAACTCATCGGATAAGATCTAAGCATTAGATCTGATTCAGGGCTTTGATACGATCGATGCAGTGTTTTTTTTCAAATCATATTTTTTTATGCAATATTTTCATGTCATAGATCCATTGGAAGGTAGTTCAGATCTGATCTAAAATATGTGTAAGAGATTAAATAGTTTAATCTACTGATTTCGCTATATATAAATTTTAAAAAATACATGCTTTGAATTGCCTATTTTCCAACAATGGTATAAGAGCTAGATTTCTTATGATATGAATTTTTTACATAAATCTGATATTAATCTGATTTTAATTATTTAGATTAGATCTAAATAATTAATTTAAAATTTGAGTAGTGTAGTAATCTGATTGGATAGATCCTCATAGCCATCCAATCATAGGAGAAATCAGGATTTCACAGTCGTATTTACCCATTCGATGGGATCTCCTATGGTGTGTAGAGATGCTGTGTGGTCTTTTTCATAATGATGAATAATAAAAAAAAATTAAAATTTTATTTTAGATCTGAAATAATATATCTTAAATCTAAAATTAGAGTTTTGATCATTAGATGATTATTTATAAAAATATTTTATAAAATTAAAAACTATTTTCAAACACCAAATCCGAACCCATGTCAGCCCAAAACTTAATTAAAAATTAAGTGATCAAGATTTGAGAATCAAAGATCTAAGGTATCAATTTTATAATTCATAGATTAATGGGCTAGCTCGAGTCAAGTCCATTTAACTGGGTTAGACCTAGGGTTAAAAGTTATTGATAATAGACCATATTAGTAATTGATAAATCTAATTAAAAGTTAATTTTGATTGGATCAATTTCTTCTCTTAATCAATTCTCAATAGTTGTAGTTGGTCGGATTCATGTCTTTGATTAAACCAAGATGGACTTTGATCGTAGCTCCATGGTCGAACCCAAGTCTACAAATTGATCAAATTGAAACTGATTAATCAGTTGGTGTCTAAGGTAAGTTGGACAGTCTTAATCGGTGATCACTAATTGGGAGCTACTCACATAGATTGAGTCATTGACAAGTTAATGGTATATCCCTCCCACCGATCTCACTTATCTAGCCAACATGGTCAATCAAGTTTTTATTAGATCATTTAATGATTGGGCTTGACCCATGCTAATTAAGAAATCAGTATAACTGATTTAGGTGCCCCTAGTCCAACTTGTTTTGAGTCCTATTCATGACTTGGTGAAGTCGGTGGGAAGATTTATGACTTATTGAGTGGAACAAATTAAACCTAATCTTCTTTAATCTGACTTGATAAAATCAGTGGGAGGATTAAGCATAACTGATCGAGTTTATTCTCATCTATCAATTTAATTAATTAAATCTTTTAAAATTATTAGATCTCTAAAAATAAAATAGTTATAGAGATAACTAGATCATAGCCTTCTATTAAGTTAGATGATAATGGGTCTAATACTTGGATGATCATTGGACGGCCCAAAAGCCTGGTGCTCATCTGCTATTATCATTCATAATATGATGACTCAGTCGAGTCTCTCTTATGGATGATTAAGATGACTGACCAAAGTCAGACCTGATCATTTATGGTTTGATTCTTGAGTATGATTATGTTAATGGTTGGACCTAACCAGACCTTTCAGTGGAGGACAAAGCCTACTGTTAGGATCTTGGGGCAAAATTAATTATTAAAAATTATTTATTGAAATAATTGGTTAAGAACCTACCCATAGATATACATGGATGAGCTAGCCGAAGTGGGGCTCATGTGCAACTATGTGAATTCTAGTATCCATTAAGAAATTAGGGTAATTTCTCGAATTGAAGGTAAAGGCTATCAATTTGTTTAAAATAGTAGGAGAACCTTTAGACTAAAGCCTATGTCTTTAGGCTTAATCGATTCATATACTAATTAGATTTTGATTTTTTTTTTACAGTTATTACCACCAACTTGTCACTCTGATCGTTGTTAGACAGTAATAAATTGAGAGGATCCAATTTCAATAGTTGGTATCAAAAATTAAAGATAGTCCTAGAGCATGAGCAGATTTTTGTCACTCTGATCATTGTTAGACAGTGATAAATTGAGAGGATCCAATTTCAATAGTTGGTATCAAAAATTAAAGATAGTCTTAGAGTATGAGTAGATCTTGTACGTACTGATAGATCCAGCACCTGAGCAGCATGCTCCTAATGCTCGTGGTGCGGTTTGAGATACTTACTTGAAATGGCTAAATAACCACATCACGATACGTTGTATTATGCGAGTAGCTATGAATGATGAGTTCAGTCACAAATTTGCGAAAGCTTAGCCAGAAAAAATGCTCAAAGTGTTGAATGATTCTTTTGGCACTCCCAATGACATTGAGCAGCACAAGACCAGTTGTATCATTTTCAATGCCAGGATGAGGGAGGGGGCCTTGGTAATCGATCATATATTATACATGATCGAATAGATCGAGTGCTTTAGCAAGCTCGACTTTTTCTTGCACAAGCAGCTTAAGAAAGATGCGATTCTGAAATCCCTATTGAAATCCTACTTACCGTTTCTCAGTCATTATTGAATGACAAAGCTTGTAGTAAACTACCACTATCTGTTGGGGTTGCTACAGACTTTTGAGAAAGATCACCAGTTCCATAAGAAGACGGTGAATGTAGTGGGAGCATCTTCTTCAGATGGATGTCATCCCTCTGAGAAAAGGAAGAAGAAGAAGAAAAATAAGGTGCCAAGTGTTGGGGGTCAGATCGTGAAGTCCAAGACCAAGTCCGACCAGAGTCAGGCAGAGTGCTTCTACTATAGGAAGCAAGATAATTGAAAACAAAACTGTCCTCAATACCTTTCTGATGAATTTTTGATATATCTAGAAGAGAATGAGATTCTCTCATAATGGACTCCTCTTAGACACCACATCATAATGGTATCTCAAAAAGGAGGAATTGAACCTTGTTAGACATGATTCAATCCATGATGGAATTTTCAAGTCTGCCAATCTCATTTTAGAGTAATGCACTCGACTCAGCTTGCTATGTACTTAATAGAGTTTCAAGTAAGTCTATGAATAAAATACCATATGAGATATGGACTGGACATAAACTGGTACTCTCACATCTTTGGATTTGAGGGTATCCGGGTTATGTCAGATGTTTAAAAATAGACAAACTAGGATCTAGATTTGATAAATATATCTTCATAGGGTATCCTAAAGAAATCAAGGGGTATTTCTTCCACCTTACTGATGAGCAGAAAGTATTCGTGAGCAATAAAGCATGCTTTTTAGAAAAAAAAATAGTAATGGAATTGGTGCTTCTAAAATCAAGCTTGATAAAGTTCGACAAATAGAGAAACTGACACAATCTAGTGAACTCACAGAATCTGATTTGACTGAATCAAATCTAGAACTTGTTAATAATGCACTATTAAGGAGATCCATAGAGTATCGCACCCATCAAACTGATACTATGGTTTCTTGGTCCGAGATGGAGATCCTATAAAATTCGATGAGAATAATGAGGATCCGATCTCCTACATAGATGCAATGCAGAGACTGACTTCGATAAGTGGCTAGAAGTCATCAAATTCAAAATGGAGTCCATGAAGGTCAATGGTCTGTGGATATTAGTTAACCTACCTAAAGAGATAAAATCCATAGGGTGTAAGTGGATCTTCAAGGGGAAGAGAGGTGCTGACGGTAAGGTGGAGACCTATAAAGTCCATCTGATTGTCAAAGAATATCATCAACATTATGGTGTTGACTATAATGAGACATTCAGATCATGCTTGTGATAGCTGCGCATCTAGACTATGAAATCTGGTAAATGGATGTGAAAATAATTTTTCTCAATGGTGAGCTGGAAGAAGAGGTGTATATGATAGAACCTGAAGATTTTATATCCACAGATAAGTCTAAGATATGCAAGCTTCAGAGATCCATTTATGGATTGAAGAAAGTAGGAGTTGGAACATGCATTTTAATAAAGTGATCAGAATGGATGGCTTTGTTAAGAACGGAGAAGAACCCTGCGTATACAAATGGGCTAACAATTTTGTGATAGTATTTTTTATTCTGTATGTGGATGACATTCTCTTAATTGGGAATGACGTTCCTGCATTGCAAGGAATAAAGGTTTGGCTATCATCTCAGTTCTCCATGAAGAACTTGAGAGAAGCATCCTATATCATTGGGATGAAGATCTATAGAGATAGATCAAAGAGGATGCTTGGATTATCCCAGTCCACGTATATCGATACCATGCTGAAATAATTCAGCATGAAAAATTTTAAGAAGGGCTATCTCTCGATAGATCATGGAATTATTCTCCCAAAAAGGGATTGTCCGACAACTCCTCAAGAGAGGGAGTGTATGAGCAAGATTCCATATGCTTTGGTAGTGAGATCCATATTGTACCCTATAACATGTACAAGATCAAACATAGCATACTCATTAGGAATAGTGAGCAGATATCAGTCTGATCTAGAGAAAACCATAAGAAAGTTATAAAAGCCATCCTTAAATATTTGAAAAATACTAAGGACCAATAGTTTGTTTATGGTGAAACCAACTTAAAACTTATAGGGTTTACAAACTTTAATTTTCAGTCGAATCATAACGACAGCAAGAGCGTGTCGCATTACATTTATACCCTGAATGGTGAAGCAATCTACTAGATAAATTTCAAGCAACATACTATGGCCGACTCTACTTGCAAGGTGGAATACATCACGACATCCGATGCCGCGAAAGAAGCTATATGGTTACCAAAATTCATCGGTAAGCTCGGAGTGGTACCCTCCCTCGATGGTCTTATTTTATTGTACTGCGACAACACTGGTGCCATTGCTCAAGTGAAGAAATCAAAGTCACATCAGCATACCAAATATATTCTGCACTGCTATCACCTATTCCGAAAGATAGTGGATTGAGGTGACATCGAGCTTCAGAAGATCGACGGAAAGGAGAACTTGACTGACTTATTTACTAAACCCTCAATATCAAGAAGTTTGAAGATCATAAACAGAAGATGCGAATACGATATTGTACTGATTGACTTTAGGCCAATTGGGAGTTGTTGGAAATTATGTCCCAAAGTCAATCATCAATCTGTTGATGATTGTGCGAAACACTATAAATATATATGATTTAGTAAATTAATAAAATTATTATTTAACTTTCTTCATTATAATGTATTGCACATCTTCGTAATGAACTTCAATTATTGTGATGAAGTCCTTAAGACTATCTTAATCAATATAGGAGGATATATCGTTTAGTCCTTAAATAAGTTCATGACCAAATGATACACTATTATTAGGGTGATAGTATTTGTCGGAGACACTGGTATGACACACAAGTGACATGTAGGAGTATATCTCATTGAACGTGATCAACTACTAGGCACTCTGCTATCAAGAGTAGCTCGCAAAGGATATGAATATAAGTGTCCCTCTGACCTGATATCACCACGATGACTTACAAGCAACTTACTGTGCTTTGATGTCGGACCACCTAAATTTTTAATTTAGTGATCGAAGATTTTTGGATACGATCAAGCACTTGTAAAGTCGATGTGTGAATCAAGATGGAATTAACTCCTCTAAATAAATAAAAGTTAATGCATCAGTATGTTTCAATTTAGTAAAACCTTGGTTAGGATAATCCATGTGATGGATTTGAAAGGTTGAGACACAATGTGGTTCACTAATCCAGGATTTGATAGTCAAACTCTAGGTCATCTTGAGCATTAAGATCAAAGGGATGAAATTATAGAGTAACCATATGCCAATAGGTTCATGAATGATGCTTTGCAATCCTTCGACCTATCCAAACATCGGGTACCCTTGCTAGATAGTCACTTTGATTGATACAGAAAGTTCATTATGATACTATCAACTTAGGTTTGAACCTATAGGGCCACACTCAAAAAAAAAATTTGACTGATCATGTGGCTGATCAATGATTGAGAATCATTCTAGGGTTTAATCATCAATTCGATTGATGATTAACCTTATGCAAAAATTATAATAAATTAATTTACTAATTATTAAAAAATTATAAGAAGATTGATTAGTGATTAGATTATTAATTAACTTAATTTGATAGAGCATTAAAATTTAGATTAAATCTAATTGAATTAGATTCAATTTAGTTTGACCCGATTAGGTTATGAGATGACCTAATCGCTGAGGGTGTTCGATTCTTAATTCAAGCTTGATTAATTTATAATCTAATTAGGATTTAATCGAGACTACTTATTACTTAATTAAATTAGATAATCTAATTGGGTCTAACTTAATTTGATTGGGTCAAGAACCTAATTAGATAAGAACACAAATTCAAAATCAAATGGAATCAAAACACCCCTTGCGCCACCTCTAACTACGCCCATCCTTCTTCACGTGTGAGAATGGTTTTTGCATGAAATTTTTTGTACCCAGATGGTGTGTGATGCCTTCTTCTGATCCTTTTTAGATTAGAATTTTGTTGGATTGAGTTTGAATTCAAATTAATTTGAAATCAAACTTAAATCAAGAGTCCAAGATTTGTGAGACTCTACCTAGCTGCTGACCAGCCTTCTTCTCACATGCAAAATAAATTTTTGCATGATGTTTTCTGCACTGATCTAAATTGTGTTGCCCTCCTTTATGAGTCCATTATGCATGGATTAAATTTGGTTTAAAAAAATTCAAATTTGATTTGAATCTATGATAAGATCAAAAGCCATTTGAAGCTAAACCAGATTATCCAAACTCTGCATGGGATGCCACCTTATAAAGGGAGTGATTTTTTATACGCCAACCAACTTCAAATTTTGTGTGAGAAAATCTCAGAGAGTGCATAAGAAATTTGAGAGAGAGGGATGAGCGTCTGATCAGTGCATCAAATATGTTATAAAAAGTATTAAAACCCTTGATATTTAATTTTTATTATTTTGAATTTGATATTTTTTTACATTTTTTAGAAATAATTAAATATGAAGATTTCATCATAAATGAATAAGCAACGGCCTTTCAACACATGCAGATGAAACTTGAATCCAAATCTAGTATTATCAGGTGTATGACATGTAAAAATACATAGATGTTTGACAAGAATCCAATAGATAATAGAAAATATATATATAATTTTGGAGGGATCCATGGAATTAAATGAAGCAATGGAGAAACAGTCTTCATGTGGCCTGGTGCATGAGCTTGAAAGGAGTGGTTTGTTGGCGGGCTAATAGTGGTTCAAATGCACATGTGGCGCATGGCTAATAGTGGAGGGACCCAATGCCCTTGGTTCGGTCTTCACAGCACGCAGAAGCGACTCATGGAAATAGAGAAGTGGGTCTGATCCAAGGTTCAAGCATGGGATTCAAATGGCCTGAGATGAGCAGGTCGAGTGAACTTGGGTGCGCGGTCTTTGGGTGTGGGAGCTCACAATGGACAGTGGTTCAGTTTAGCAGTGAGTGAAATAGAGAGTGCGAGAGTGGACTGGTGTGTGACCGTGATGCAAGCAGAAATGCACTATTGGGATTTCATAGTTTCATGCATGTAAAAATTTTAAAACGAGTATGCAGCAAAAATTTTAAAAATTCAGATTAAATCTAATTTAATCTAAGCATGCATAAGATCAAATCTTAAAACTATACAACAAGATCTACATATATGAGATAGGATTCAGATACAGAAATCAAATAGAGAAAAATAAATAAAGAAGATCTAATCTTCATATCTTGGCTCGAATCAATGTACACCATGAACTGATGATCATGGATATTTTTCGAAGGTCCCTTAAAGCCAAACAAGTGTCCGACCTCTACGGGTATCCATACGAGTCTTCAATCTAATCAGAAGCTTCTTGATCTCTCTCGGGTGCTAGCTCCCTTACAGAGATCACATCTTGATGGTTGAAAAATCTTCTTTTCTCTCAAGATATTCTTAAAGAAGAAGAAGAAAATAGAAGGATGATGATCTCTACGCTAGAGATCATGAGAAAAATCTTTTCTTCCTAAAACCCATGCACCAAATCTCTACGCTAGAGATGTAAGAATTTTGTCCAACTCTTGGACAAAGAGGAGAGAAAAATCATGTCCAAACTAAGACAAAAGATAGGAGAAAAAAGGTCCTAACAACCAACTTTTGGTTGTTGGTAAGAAAAAAGGGATATAATCCAACTTACCTCACACCATGCATCTCCATGCCATGCCCTCTCCTCCATGAATTTTTCACACACATCTCTCCTCTAATTGGCATCTAAAATCTGATCATCATCAACCATAATTCAGCCTCATATGTTCCATGGGATCTCATGTTTAAATAGGATAAGAAATTAGTTTTAGGTAGGAGTTTAGGTGAGAGTCCAAACTCCTTTGGACTCTAAATTTTTTATGCCGCCCACCCTCCTTATTTGTGCCCCATAGTATCTCACGAAAATAGGAGATTAAGAGAACTTCTTACACGCTAAAAATTCACACAAAAAAAGGGAGAGGGCATGGGTATATATGGCATCCAAAGACAAGTTGGTGTGGGGCTTAGTGTTTGCACATAGAAAGGGAGAGTTTTAACTTCATGAGACTCTTCTTTAGGTAGCTGATTTAAATCAATTTAAATTTTAACCAATTCTAATCATATTAGAAATTGATTAGATCCAAATAGATTGAAATCCTAATCTGATGAGGAGCCCAAACTATTTAGATTAAATATCACCTAATTAGAGAAGGAGTCCTAGTCCTTTTGGATTCTCTCTTGGTGCTTGAGTCAAACTCTATTTTTAATCCTAATCCAATTAGGATTTAGTGTACCCATGAAGAGAAGAATTTCTAGTCTAAATAGGAACTCAAAAACTCTTAATTAGATCCTAATCTAATTAGAAATTAAGTCAAACCTAAATCCTAATCAAACAAGGAATTATTTTCTTATGTAATTAGGTTATCTCATAACCCAATTAGGCTTGATCAAATCAAACCTATGTCAAGTCAAATTAAATCTAATTCAATTAGACTTGATGCAAGCTCCATTGTTCAATCAAATTAAGTCAATTAGCAATCCAATTGCTAATTAATCCTCCCATTACTTACTAACTCTTTAGCGAGTTACTTAATTGCAACTTTTATATTGGATTAATGATCAATCAAATTGATAATTAAATCCTATCATGATTCATAATCATAATTCAACCATCTGATCAATCAAAAGCCTCTTTGTGTGTGATCCCATAGGTTCTATTCTGTCTGGTAGTGAGATATATTATGATCACTATCATAATATCATCAAAACTCCTTTCAATGAGTTAGAACCATTCCAACTCTACCCATCAAGGATCATCGATTATCGAGATGATGCTCGTGGGTCTCACAATCCACCAGTGATATCTAGCAGTATATAGTAGCAATCCAGCAAAATAAAAAGTGATGAATCTCTAGGTACAGTTAATGTATGATACAGCCCCTCTATCGTGAGTCCCAACCAGATGGCAGGTCATGGATAAATCATCAAACCTCATTATCGATCATATGATAGATTCAATTAGCTCAAGTTCATATATGATTCTCATAAAAAAAAATTTCCGTCAATCACACTGCTATGACCATAGACTTAAGGACTCAACTTCTTAAATCTTATAGGACTACTTCTTTCTGCTAGGATTGATAGATTCTATCTAGGTATACACCCTACTCCTATAGTAGACCAACTGTCACCAACATCCACTACAAAGACACATTGAGTCAATATTTATGTGCAGTCAAACTCCAACAGCTTCACTATGAATAGTTGTAGCACCACAAGTCAAAGGACTAGTCATACTACTGCAGCATCGAAAAAGTCACTAACAAGTGAGCAGACATCCATGTGACTTCTCAAGTTAGTCACGCTCAGTACTAGTTATTCTCTAACAACCACCTGCACTCTCATTCAGTGTTACTATACTGCAAACTCGAGACTCATCTATCCGAAGGAAGTGATTTGTGCACTGGTCTATCCAGATCAATCACCATCCCCATGATGATCCTATGATCAGGTGCAATTTAGAAATTAACCATCAATGACACATGTCTCAAATTCTTAACTCTTTGAGAATATGTGTCATCATCTTGTTAATCTCTTGGATGATTCATAGACACATAAAACATATATGATAATATAAATGCCCATAAAGTATAAAAATATATCCTAGTTATATGATATGCGTCAGCCAAGATTGACTTTTAGAGCATACATCCAACAATCTCTCACTTGCACTAAATTCAATCTGCCATATACCAAGCCCCATCTTCTCAAGATAGGCTTTGGTCTTCGACTAGCTAAGTGACTTGCTAGTGGGTTAACCACATCTCATGTAGAGTTTGCTTTCTGTACCTCTATGTATTTTTACTTGAAGTAGTCATATATTTTGTTATTCTGTGTGCTTGGATATCTAATGAGACCTAGGCTCTTTAGCAAGGGCTATGGTGCCATTGTCTTTGCAGTATAGTGTCATGGCATCTGACGTGACATCCAGTTCTGCAACTAACATTAAAATCAGAATGCATCCTACACATCTACAATGTACTTAGCTTCCATTGATCGATTGCTTGGAACCTTTTCAAGTTATCGACATAATTACATATGAACACACCCATGATGTAGACATTCTACTATTTAACATCAGACATAAAATCTGAATTGGTGCATCATCCCACTTCTAGCTTTGACCCTTCTCCAAAAATTAAGAACAAATCCTTAGTTCTTCTCAAGTACTTAAGGATGTTTCACAGCAATCCAGTGCTCTGAGCTTGGATACAACTGATATCTACTCATGACATTCATAGTATAAACTATATCAGTTCAAGTACATTACATGACATATATCTATGTCTAAGAGAGTAGCAGATCCCTCTCTAATATTTCTATACTAAACTCTTTCAGCATCAACTCTCTGTACTTTATTTGTGAAAATACGAGCATCCAATTATCTATCTCTATAGATCTTTATTCTCAGAATATAAGATACTTGCTTTATATCTTTCACAAAAAAATTTTATATATAGTATTGGACACTCGCACTGATCTTATTTAAAATACATAATTCCTCATTTCTGATCAAACAATTTGATCATATCATCGAAATGAATATTTCAACTCTAAAATTATTACAGACTTTATGACTCCTATCATGAGAAATGAAATTCATAAGCTACTCCATATAGAAATCTTCAAAAGATATCTAGTCAAGAAAGCTAATTCACATCTCTTTCTTGGAGTCGATATCTAACATTATCTCGGTGTAGGTTTTGGGATCATCTCTATGTTCCCTATCTCCCATGAGAAATAATTTTTCTCTATATCCTCTGTTAAGCATACCCAAGTACTTTTTGAGAGGATGGAAGATCCTACTACATGTACGAGATGGAAGAGAAACATATGTATACTGGCTCATCATGAATAGGTTCTTTAGGTCCTATAGCTCACTGCTCTTCAGAGACATTCTGTTCGACCTTAACTTTCCTCCTATTGCTTCATCTTAGTTAAATAATTTTTTAAAAAGATAGCATGACGGGTCACAATCACATTGTAATCCTTTCAAAAGAAAAGTAATATCCCAAACTCTTTTAGGATGAGCTTTATAGACTTATCCTCTAACATATCCATCTGCTATCCTTGACATAGGCTGGATATCTTTTAATCTTGAAATAATCAAGATTCAGTTCTCACCATGCCATATCTCATACGGTGTGATCGGAATAGATTTGAGAGTACCCAATTTCATAGAAATAAAGCATATCTCTAAAGAAATAAAATAAATTAGTGAAGTTCATCATAGACCGATCTATATTTCATATGGACCTATAACTCTTTTTAATTATCTCATTGAGCTGTGATGTACTGAGAGAGGTCCAATATAAATTCTTTTCATTTTATGAGATAATCGAGAAATTTTTTTCTTTGGTATTGCATCTTCGATCTGATCGAAGTATCTTTAGAAATTTTTTAATTTACTTCTTTACTTTACATCTGAATTTTTTAAACTTTTTAAAAATTTTAGATTTATATCTCATATATTTACTCATACCATGACTGATCATCGGTAAAGGTAACGAAGTAAAGATAACTTTCTTTGTTAGCACATCAAATGGCTACACACATCAAATGTGTATAGGATAAGTATCTTAGTGGTCCTTTTCCTCTTATCCCATAAGAGTAGCTTGATCATTTTTTCTCAAAGAGATAATGCACAAACTAGATATAACTCAATAGTCAATGAGCCTAAAAGTCCATATTTTTTTAGTTTGTTAATCATTTCTTCTCCTATATGACCTAGCCCAAGGTTCCACATATGCTTAAGATTTATCTGAACTTTGGATCTCTCAGATCTAATGGCATTCATTGCTTGCTCAATTAAGTTTACAAATGCATCATCATGCAAATGATAGAGACTGTCTCTAAGAATAAAATCTAAATGATAATCACAAAGGATAAATACCCATGCCATAGAGCAACTCTTGCCCTATTGCTATTTTAAGGATTACTTCCTCAGCTCTTTACCTTCCCATAGACTCCATACTAAAAACACTAGAGTCTAAAACTCAACTAGGAGAAGAGAAAATCGTGAGGATAGTATTGAGCAAATTCAATAAGCCTACTCCAGGTGTATCTTTGTTTCTTTAGGCTCTCCAAGTATTTATCTTTGAACTTTTTCAAGGTTTGTTTGTTAACAATATTTTGACCAATTCAGATAAAATGCCAATAATATCATTCATATGGTAGTTTACCATAAACTATCTATATAAACTAAAAAGAGATTGTGGGATCAAATCCACAAACAATTCTTTGTGCATGGTCATGTCGAGCCTTTTCAACTTCTTAATATCTTTGATCATTATCAAATAATGATCATAGACTGACTGCCAATCATGCATCTCGTACGCTGTGTGACTCTGATCATCTCACACACTTGTAGATAAATCAATGTGTCATTGGCAGTGAATATATATGCTTATGCATATGTTGGAGTTCATCTAATATGGACTTCAATATATAGCACCTATCTTTATTATCATTATCCATCTACTCATCAAGTATAGCTCGTTGACTTTAGGTTGGACAGACTGTTAATATTAGAATAATTTGATAAAAAATATTACTTAATTTTTTAAAATTAAGAATGATTCTTAGGTTTGTGAGCCAGTCTATATAATTGATTTTGATTAAGTGGTTGATATCTAAGATGTAAGCTAGAGGGGTGGAAGCTGATACAATAAATAGCAGATAGCAAAGATTCTAGTTAGATATTTGTACTTATTTCATAATTTACTTTAGAAACTTTTAAATGTAAAAAAAGACTCACTATTTTATCAAATCTGTCACACTCTCTAGGTGGAGAAATGAAAATCCTAATACAACAACTAGATTTTTAGTGGATCCGCGGTCCCACCGATACTGTGCACCTCACCTAACAATTATTGGTAATACACACATCGATGCGTGGATAACTTTTTGCCCAGATGCTTCTCTAAGCATGTTGTAGCGACTTGATTTTTAAGTCATGTGGGCTCACCTAATAGTTATTGTCCACACTTTTTAGTTAAATTAGACCCACCATTACAAGTAGGTGCAAAACCATCATTAGGTCCCTCACCTAATAGTTATTGGATCCAGCCCTATCTTTACCCTAGAGCAACTATTTACTAATAGAGTGGTTGCATGTTCTTGATGCAACTAAACCACTATGACCAGTTGAGAACAATCAATGCCGGTAGCTTGTTCGCACATCTACAATAGTGGAAGACCATTGGACTTAATATTTATGAAGAGATTTGGATTTAGATCTTATCTAATCAGTCATCACATGACTGATCTAATTGGCATGGGCTAAATCAAATCATCAAGCAATCATATTTGAGACTCAATCTTTCAAATTGGCCAGGTAAGTGAAGATTGATGGGGTCCCTCCGTTGCTTTTCTTAGACATAAATAAATTAGCCAGGTCAACGAACGGAACCAATTAAATAATCACTTTTCAATTACTTGCCTTAGATATCAATTGGTTAATTGGTCCGAATAGGTTAGCTTAGGTGAATCAGATTCGAGCCATAGAGCTGAATTAGGTTCTTAAGTTAATCGATTCTACATATGGATAACAATCGATTCGATCAACAATAATTATATGATCTTAAGCTCTATTAACCCAACACTAATCATCACTTGACTCGATTTGATCAACTGCTAAATTGATTTAGATCCATTATGATCAAATTAGAAATCTTAGATGTAATCCAATTACATAACCTAATTTGATCTACCCATGACCAATCCCTCATGCATAGATACTAATTTCAGATCTTAAATCTAAATTTTTAGATCTAAATTTTTTGTATGAAAAGTATATTTTGATCTTGAAATAATTTTTAGATTATACATACAAATATATATCATATGCATGAATATAGTTTTGATCATAGAAACTAATTTTAGCCCTAAACATGCTTTCATATATCATATATACGAATCAAAATAGATCTCAAAACTCTTTTCAGATCTAAACAATAAAACATATATCATATATATACTGAAAAATCAGATCTAAAATTTTATTTTAATTAAAAATTTTAATATCATTCTAGGACAACCATTCAGCATAACAAGTTATGCCAGGATAATCTTATATCAGAACGACGTCAAAAACTTTTAGATCTAAAATTATTTTCTATAGATTTCATATCTAAATCCTAATCTCATGCATATGACATGGCTCTGATACTACTGTTGAAATTTTATGGTTTCATGCATGTAAAATTTTTTAAATGAGTATACAGCAAAAATTTTAAAAATTCAGATTAAATCTAATTTAATCTAAGCATACATAAGATCAAATCTTAAAACTATACAATAGGATCTACATATGTGAGATAGGATTCAGATACAGAAATCAAATAGAAAAAAATAAATAAAAAAGATCTAATCTTCGTACCTTGACTCGGATCGATCTACACCATGAACTGATGATTATGGCTATCTTCTGAAGGTCCCTTGAAGCCACAAAAGTGTCCGACCTCTATGGATATCCACATGAGACTTTGATCTGATCAGAAGCTTCTTGATCTCATCAGAGTGCTAGCTCCCTTGCAGAGATCGCATCTTGATAACTGAAAAATCTTCTTTTCTCTCAAGACAATCTTAGAGATGAAGAAAAAAATAGAAGGATGATGATCTCTACGCTAGAGATCATAAGAAGAATCTTTTTTTCTCTTGTCTTTCTAAAACTCATGCACCAAATCTCTATGCTAGAGATGTAAGAATTTTATCGAACTCTTGGAGAAAAAGGAGAGAAAAACTATGTCCAAACTAGGACAAAAGATGGGAGAGAAGAGGTCCTAACAACCAACTTTTGATTGTTGGTAAGAAAGAAGGGATATGATCCAACTTACCGCATGCCATCCATCTCCATGCCGCGCCCTCTCCTCCATGAATTTTTCATGCACGTCTCTTTGCTAATTGGCATCTAAAATTTGATCATCATCAGCCATAATTCTACCTCCTATGTCCCATGGAATCTCACATTTAAATAGAATAAGAGATTGGTTTTAGGTAAGAGCTTAGGTGAGAGTCCAAACTCTTTTGGACTCTAAATTTTTGATGCCGCCCACCTTCCTTATTTGTGCCCCCATATTATCTCACGAAAATAGAAGATTAAGAGAACTTCTTACATCCTAAAAATTTTTGCAAAAAAATAATGCACACCCTACTTCTATTGTGGACCAACTATCGCCAACATCTACTACAAGGGCTCAATGAGACCAATGTTTATGTGTCAGTCAAATTCTAGCAGTTTTACTATGAGCAATCATACCATCTCAGATCAAAAGACCATTCACATAACTATAACATCGAGATAATCACTGATGAATGAATAAAAATTCAAGTGATCTCTCGTATGGTCATGCTTAGTACTAGTTATTTTCTAACAACTACCTACACTCGTCGCTCAGTGTCTCTACACTATAGACTAGAGACCCATCTATCCCGAAGGAAGCGATCTGTGCATTGGTCTATCCAGATCAAAAATTAGTTCTCAACACCTTAAGAATATGTATTGAAATTAATTTCATGGATGATTTAAGGACACATCACACTTGAATAAAAAATAAACTTGCCCTTTTATTGATCATATCAATGTATTAAGTATAAAATTATATCCTAGATTAATTACAATAAGTCAGTCCTATTGGCTTCTAGGATGTACATCTAACAATCTCCCACTTAGACTAAAGCCAATTGGTCACAAATCTAAGTCCCATCTTCTCAAGGTAGACTTCTATTTTCGGTTAGCTCAACTACTTTGTTAGTGGGTTTGCCACATTGTCCATGGAGTCTATTTTTCACACCTCAATATGTTTCTTTTCAACGTAGTCGCATATTATATGATACCATCGCTCGATGTGCTTTGATTTTTTATGAGACATCAACTCCTTAGCAAGTGCTATGGCCCCATTATTGTCGCAGTAAAGTGATATGGCATCCGATGTCATAACCCCAAGTTTCACAACAAACTTCTTAAACCAAAAGCCTTCCATTACAGCATCCAAAGGAGCGACATACTCAGCCTCCGTGATCAAATCCGCTATGATGGGTTGCTTGAAATTCTTCCAGCTAACTATGCTACTATTGCAAATGAACACAAATCCTGATGTAGATTTTCTATCATCAGGATCAGACATGAAGTCTGAGTCAGTATACCCCTCGACTCGCAACATAGAATCTCCTCCAAAGATCAAGAACAAATCTTTAGTTCTTCTTAAGTACTTAAGGATGTTCTTCACAGCTATCTAGTACTCCTTGTCTGGATTCGATTAATACCTACTCGTGACACTCACAGTAAGGGCAATATCAGGTTGAGTACACAGCATGACATACATGAGGCTCCTTATGGCCGAGGCATAAGGAATCCTACTCATGCACTGTATTTTCTTAGATGTGATCGGACACATCGTCTTGAAAAGATTAATACCATTCCTAAGAGGTAAAAATTTTCTTTTGAAATTTTTCATGCTGAATCTCTTCAGCACTTTCTCTATGTATAGCTTTTGTGACAGGCCTAGCATCTATTTAGGTCTATCCCCATAGACTTTTATTCCAAGAATATAGGATGCTTCTCCTAGGTCTTTCATAGAGAATTCCTTAGACAACCATATTTTGAGCATGATCAGCATGGAAATATCATTCTCAATAAGGAGAATATCATCCACATATAATATGAGGAATGTTATTGTGCTCTCACTGATCCTTTTGTATGCACATAATTTCTCTTCGTTTAAGATGAAATCAAACGATTTGATTGCCTCATCAAAATGATGATTTCAACTTCGAGAAGCTTGCTTTAATTTGTATATGGACCTTTGCAGCTTGCAGACTCTATGATCACCATCACCAGATGTGAAACCCATAGGCTACTCCATATAGATATCTTCCTCAAGATATCCATTCAGGAAGGCAGTTTTCACATCCATCTGTCAGATTTCATAATCATAGTAAGCTGCAACAGCAAGCAGAGTACGGATGGATTTCAGCATGGCTACAGGCAAAAAATTTTTCTGATAGTCAATGTTCTTGCATTGACTATAATCTTTAGTCACAAGCCTAGCTTTATAGGTCTCTATCTTCTCATCAGTACCTATTTTTTTTTGTAGATCCATTTACACCCAATGGGTACGATACCCTCAGGTGGATCCACTAAGGTCCATACTTGGTTCGAGTGCATAGAGTCAATTTCTGACTTCATCGTATCTAACTATTTCTCAGAATCGATGTCAAACATCGCTTTGTCAAAGGTATTAGGATCATCACCATGATCCCTATCTCTTATAAGGAATATTTTCTTTACTTCCTCTGTAAGCATACCCATGTACCTTTTAGGAGGTCAGGAGATCTTGCTAGATCTATAAGGTGGTGGAGGAACGTCAAGTACTAGCTCATGAATAATGGGTTCCTGAGGATCCATAGCTCTTTGCTCTTCAGAGACCTTCTCATCGAGCTCAACTAACCTCTCACTATCACCATCCTGGATAAACTATTTTTCTAGGAATATAGCATTTCGACTCACAATCATATTGTGATCTTGTGGAAAGTAGAAGTAGTATCTTATAGATTCTTTTGGATACCATATAAAATGAGCTATTATAGATCTATCCTCTATTTTATCAGCCATCTATTTTTTAACATAGGCCAGACATCCCCAAGTCTTAAGATAATTTAGACTCAGCTTCTTACCGTACCATATCTCATACGGTGTGGTAGGAATGGATTTTGATGAAATCCTATTCAACAGGTGAATGACAGTTAATAAAGTATGTCCCCAAAGATATAAGGGTAGATCAGTGAAGCTCATCATGGATCTGACCATATCCAATAGGATCCTATTCCTTCTTTCGGATATCTCATTAAGCTGAGATATTCTAGGAGGAGTCCATTGAGAGACTATGCCGTTGTCTTTAAGATATCTCAAAAATTTTTGACTAAGATATTCACCTCCTCGATCAGATTGAAGAATCTTATTGGATTTGTCTGTTTATTTTTTTACTTCTTTTCTGAATTCTTTAAACTTTTCAAAGGCTTCAAATTTGTGTTTCATCAGATACACATATCCATACCTAGACAAATCATCGATAAAGGTAATGAAGTAGCTATAACCACCCCTGGCCTGCACATCAAATGACCCATACACATTGGTGTATACCAGAGCAAGTAACTCAGTGGCCCTTTCTCCATGTCCTACAAAGGATAACTTGGCTATTTTTTCTCGAAGACAAGATTCGCAAGCTGGAAATGACTCTGAGTTAAGAGAGTTAAAAATTCCATCTTTTTTAGTTTGACTATCCTGTCCTCTCTAATATGGCCTAGTCTATGATGCCATAAGTACTTTTGGTTAATTTTATCTCTGGATCTCTTTTGATTTATGGCACTCATTATTTACTCATTTAAATTCACATTCGCATCAACATGTAAGTGATACAGACTGTCAATTAAAAGATCTCATGCAATCAATTTATTTCATAAATAAATGAAATAAAAGTTTTTATTAAAACTAATTTCAAAACCATCCTATCCTAGCACAGACACAAAAATCAAATTCTGACTAGCAATAGGAATAAAATAACATTCTTTTAAATCTAATCTAAAACTAGACGATAATCGAAGAGGATAAGTACCAATGGTCTCTGCAGTAATTTTTGTTCCATTGTCGACCCTAACGATCATGTCACTTGTTTGGTTTTGGTGATGCAATGGAATATAAAGTTTAAAAATTTTAACATGCATTCAATAATTAAAAATAAAGTTTAACATTTAAACTAGTCTACCGGAACACAAAAGCCCTTGGAACCCCTTGATGATTACAATCAAATATCAAAAGCAAACATATCAGAAAGAAATCAGAAGTCATATACCAATGAGAAGATCATGATCTGATAACTTTGAGACCTCCATAAGACTCTAAAGCAGAAACCCTCTAACGATGATCCACACAGGATAGATCATGGTCCTTTCCAATTTGATATGGTGCTGCAGCCTTCTTCCTAAGTACGCTACCGATTGTCCTTCACAAGAATTGGTTGCACCACAACTTGTATACCTTCATGACCTCCACTAGGACCTCTTCATGAATCCTTTCTCAAAAGATCTCACCACACAAAAATTAAATCAGATATTCAACACTTGAACAATCTGATTTTAGGATAAGCATCTCATGCTTTCCTTTTCCTCTCTCTCTTTTCTTTCCATTTTTCTTCCTCTTTTATCTTATCTTTTTCCAGACTTTTTCCCACCTTTTCCTCCTCATTTTCACACCAACTCTTATCCAAAATTAGGCATGGAACCAAGGTGTAGCGCCCCCTTTAAATAGGTAACAAAGGGGTGCCACATCATCTCCAAGGGATGCCAACTTTTGGCATCCCAACTTCTCCACATGGTAAAAATAAAATACCATATTAAAAAGGCATGTGAAGAAGTCTAGGAGTAGAAGGACTCTTTCTTCTCTAATCTCATAAAAATTGACATGTAAAAATTAAGAGCATGGGAGAAGAAAAATGTTTGGCGCAAATAAATCCCACATGTTATCCCCTAGTCTTCCACAAAGAATAAATTCTTCATATAGAAGTTCTAGGTGTGGAAGAGCCTTCAAACAGAAGGACTCCTCCACTTCTATGCCAACACATCTCCAGGAGCCATCACATGGCATGTGGAGTAAAGGAAACGTATGGAATAATAGAGAGGAATTAAGAGTCCAATATGAAATGGACACTTCCATTTCATCGCCCAAAATAATGTGGCATCCACATGAATTATGGCATGAAGTTCCTTCTCAAAGAAGGACTCCTTCTCTTCCACACCCACAAATCCCATGGCACCATCAGATGGTTCACAAAAAATTGAAACGTGTGGAACATGGTAAGAAAATTAAGATAAGTAGATGAGAAGGACTCTTCCTTCTCATCGCCATTTAATTTTGGGTGTGCCAAATATTTTGGCATGTGGTATTGGCATGGAGATGGTTTAAACCATATGGAACACTTTGATAAAAACTAGATAAACCAACTAATAAATAGATGGTTCAAACCCAATCATATTAGGTCAAGGCAACAAGCAAAGGGTTAGAACAAACACATTTGCATTGAACCCAATTGAGAATTTGGGTTAATTCATGTGCTAGCAATTTAATTAACCAATTAAATTTATAATAAATTCAAATAGATTAGATCAAGATCAAATTTTTATTGTGTGACCCATTGGATTCCAAATCTAGCTAGCAGTGGACTAAGACTCTAGACATAACCCTAATCCAATTGGATTACATCAGCTCAAGAGGCCCAATCAACTAGGACTCTTCTAATTAATTCTTAAATTAAATTTTTTTAATTTTGATGAGTCCTCAAGTCAATATTGATGTCTAGCAATATGTCATGACTATCTAAAAGATTTAAAATTTGATATAAATATCAAAATTATCCTTCCGTAGTGAGTTACTGTGCAATTCAATCTTTCGATCACATAATATCCCAGAAAGGTCATGGGTATGAAAATATGTTAAACTCAAATTCTGCTTCTTCTTATTACTTGAAGACCTTCGAATTCAAAGGAATTTTGATCCCTTGATTTTATCATAGGTAAATGTATGGAATAGATAAAATCATAAGAAAAAAAATTTAGAAAAAGCAGAAAAAACTAAAAATATCTTTTTTTTATTCCTCACGTCCAAGATTATGCCCTGGATCATTGGATAAAAATTTGAAGATGAAGAGAGAAATAAAGTACATATTCATATGTATCTTGATTTGATGATGATGACTCAGTTGATGAACTAGTAAAAATTTTTTCTACTATTCATCCCTACTCTGGCCAGAGACTCTCAGAATCATCATCCTATGAGATCACATAGGATGTTCTCTCCTCCTACAAGGAGTGATCGATTCCTTATTGATCACTCACAATGTCCATGCACACTTCACCATACCCAGAATATCCCAAACACATCTCAAAGTGGTCTGCTAGGAAATAAATCAAAATAAGAGTCCATGTACATAAGGTACCATAGTGATCTCAGGTCAAAAGATCACATGCATCACTCCCACTAAAGAACCATCTGTTGACATACTATAAGGCTCCATCAGATGATCTTTTGGTGGGTCAATTCAGTGAACTCATTCTCTAATAAGCACTTATATCCTTGTATTAGTATCACCACACAAATAGTTGTGAGATCAACCACCCTCTCCATTGAGCATACATAAGATGTACCAGTTTTATCGATATCATCAATCTCTGACTCGATGATCCAATGACTAAAAATATTTTAAATTGGGACTATCAAGATTTTAGATCTCACTGGCATGATCTCATCATGGCCCTAAAATCATTATCCTAATCTATGAGGTTTATCATAATCATAAAAATATGATGCAGTAAATGATAAAACATAATATCTCATAAATAAAAATAACTAATGTCATGCAAATGAGTAGAAAAAAAATAAAAAAAATCCTTTCGCATCCCTATGTGATTGGTTTATAGGATATTATTCTTTCAATCTCCCACTTGCACTAAAGCCAATCACCCCTGTACTTAATGCCTATACAATCAGGATGGTGATTACACTGCTATTGTGTAAGGCTTAGTAAACTGGTCCATTATAATGTTCTTAATACTAACTCATTTTATGATCATATCATGAATGAGGTGAAAGTGGCTAGGATGAGTGGGGGTTCCTAGTGAGACCATACTCAACTCAGTGATGAACTCTTTCATCTGGCAATTTTCTTTAGCAATCTCAACATTTAACTAAAATAAATACAGTTAGCTGTTTGAAACTTTTTCAATTCACTGCTCCTCTAGTACTTTACAAGTACTATGAGAATGCTTTTCATGATTTTCATAAGATCCTATCATGGATCTATCTGAAATCAATGATTATGCATAGAACGTAATTCACATCAGGCTTAGTACATTAAATGTATGGGTAAGTAAACTCCTTTACACCCATTCATGTTGAATCCTTTCAACGTAAAATTTATTACCTAGACTGGAACAAGCCTAACATCGACTTACATCTATCCTTATAGATGCCAAGTACATTGGATGCTTAACCCAAGTCTTTTTTCATGAAAACTTTTGTGATAAGCATATCATTGACTGAGTACAATATCGAAATTATCTTTCCAATATGTTGTATGTTACCCACATATAAATTAAGAAGTTAGTGAGACTCTGACTAACCTTCTTCCACACACACATAGTTCATCTATATTTGATAAAGTCAAATATTTTGACTATCTCATCAAAAATAGAAATACCTACTCCTCAATGCCTACTTGAATCTATAAATGCATTTGCCCTCTCACTAGAGACAAACTCTCTAGATGTAATGTGGCAATAACAAAAATCCAGATTGACATCCCTGTTAGCAACCTGTTGGTTCATACCCAAAGATGCTTCAACCATAGTCCATACTTAGTTGATGTACAGAGAGTCCATTTCGAATATTATGGTTTAAAGCCAACTGTCAGAGTCTCTACTCAAGACTATCATGAATAGGTCAAGAAAATATTATTCACAATAATGTATGGTGTATAGTCATTCTCAATGCCCATTGATGCTTCAACCATAGTCCATACTTAGTTGATGTACAGAGAGTCCATTTCGAATATTATGGTTTAAAGCCAACTATCAGAGTCTCTACTCATGACTATCATGAATAGGTCAAGAAAATATTATTCATAATAATGTATGGTGTATAGTCATTCTCAATGATAAAATATATTTGAGTGGTACATTACACACTCGAATTGACCTTCGGTGAGGAGGTGATGTGTCATGGCCTGGCCCGGCCCATGCGACAATCAGCCAAAGCCCAAAACAAAACAAAAAAAAAAAAAAAGAAGGAAGGAAAACAGAGGAGAAGAACTCCCGAAGGGAGTCTTCTTCCTCCATTCACCGGCTCCTAATCGGAGTCGGAAACAAGTTCCTTCTAGCCCTATTAAAGGAGGAGATCCCTCCTCTCTCCTTTCCATCGAAAATCCTAAGCTCAAACGGCGGCAATCGTCGAAAAAATTCCGCAGAAGATCGTCCCTGTGCCATCCAATTTCTCGTCGAAAAAGCTTCGCCGGCGATGGAGGTAAGCCTCCTCCCCTTCCTCTCTTCTCCCTCTTCCTTCCCGTGCTGATGTGCACGCTCGTCGGCGACTGGAGTCGTCGAATTTTGTAATGGAAGTAACCTTCATTTTTTACCATTTTTCTTTGATTACCGACGCCGGTGGTCACCGCCGACCATCGGTTTGGCCCTCTTCTTATCAGTGAGTCACCCCCTCCTGCCGACGGCCGCCCCACGCCGGCCGCACCGCCGGTTGGAACACCAATTAGGGGACCTCACGGTCCCCTATTTTGGCCCAAAGGAACCCATGGGAGAAGAAGAAAAGAAGAAGAAGAAGAAGGAAAAGAAAAAGAAAAAGAAAAGAAGAAGAAGGAAAAGAAAAGAAAAAGAAAAGAAAAAGAAGAAAAAGAAAAGAAAAAGGAAAAGAAAAAGGAAAAGGAAAAAAAAGAAGAAAAATAAAATAATAATAATATAATAATATAATAAATAGGATTTTCTCTCCTCTCTCTTCCATGAAGAAAAAAAAAAGGGAAAGAAAAGAAGAAGAAAAAAATAAAAATAAAAATAAATTAATAAATAATGATATAAATAATAAAATATGAGAAAGAGAGTTTCTCTCTCTTCCCTCTCTCCCTTCAACTCGAACTAGTATTTTCTCTCTCTAGAATTAGACTTTCTCTCTCTACTTTCTCTCTCTAAAATCCTCTCTCTAGATTATTTCTCTCTCTTAAGATTTCTAAAATTTTGAGAAGAATGATGATGAATTTAAATGATCTTCGTGATGGATTTTTGATCTGTGATCGTCGGACGGTACACCGACATCCACTTTGATCAAATCAGGTATTTTTAGATTTTATTTCTAATGAGCTTATTGAATTATTCACATGATAATTTTAGCATGATTTGATCTGATCGATCGGATTTATTGGATCATATTATCTAAAGAATTCAAGATGAGTTTTCTCTCTTTAGAATTTTCTCTCTCTAGAATTTTCTCTCTCTAAAATATTCTCTCTCTTGATTGATTCTCTCTCTAAAAAAGGTTAGTAAATGAAGAAATTTTTTTTAATAAGTCTGATCTGATTTTAATGAAGAATCCTAATCCATGATTGTCAGACAGCGTACTGGCACCCACCTTAATCAGACCATGAATCTTTAGATTTGATCATCCATGATTCCGATCTAGCCATGATTTGATTTGATCATGTTGATTTCACCAATCAAGATATTGGACCAATCGTAATGTTGGATTGTGTCATCTGATCAATTCGAATTGTACCTCATGAATTCTCTCTCCTCTGATTTTCTCTCTCTACTTGATTTTATGAAATCGATGAAGAAACCTCGGTCCTATCACTTCGAATCCAATTTGATCTGATAGTCAAACTTTGGATCGTTTAGGTCTTAATTAGATTTTAATTAGATGATCGGACCCAATGTAAACCGTTGAAATATGGTGTTCGTATTCTTTCTAATTATTAAAATTGATTCTATATAGGATTGTGGATGTTTGATCATGGGATATCGTGATATAATCTACGAACATAATTTTTGGAAGAAAATTTATAGAATTATGTAGATTTATTGGAATGCATTCGAGGTAAGTAATGTTTCACTTTTTCTAGATTTATCGATAAATTATAATATATTTTTCTAACATGATTTGTGAAACGATGCATGAATTGGATGAATGGTATTTTGCTATGAAAATATCTTATTTGAAATGTTATGATGAAGCATGATTGAACATATTGATTTCATGATGCATTATATTGATTGATTTCGATATTACATGATTATATGTTTTATTATCGAAATTAGAATATGAAATATGATTTATGAAGAATTATGATATAAGAAACATTATGAATTGACAACCTGACTATGTAAAGGACCCCACCAATGGGGAAATATACGTTGGCAATTGATTGTCCTGAGGGTTTATGTCACCAGCGAGACCAGCGACATGTTGCCAGAGAGACCAGCGGCAAACCGCCAGCGAGACCAACGGTTTCAAAGGACATGGCTGCCAAATGATTCGCAGCCTACCACAAGTAGATACGCGGTATTATGACCCTACCACAGAAAAAATGTGGTCATAGCTCATGGTTGACGAAAAGAAATTGAAGAACAAAAGAAATTGAAATCTCGAAAGAAACTTAAATTTTTGAAAAAGAAATGAATTTGGCATGAATTATATTGCATAATTGAAATTGATTTCGAATTGATGAACTCTATATGCTTATTTTCTATAAATGATTATTTACTTATATACCTGATGAAATCTGTTGAGAAGTGATCATTGTTTACTGGGCTGTCTAGCTCATTACCTCTTATTTTACTATTTTTACAGATGTTGAGGAATTAAGATGATACAAGATATGAATAGAAGAGTGATCAGAAGCAGAATCTTCATACTTTTATTTTAGGTTGAAAGGCTTATTGAATTTGATGCAAAGCCTTTGAATTATTGTTGAATTTATTGAGATATTAAAGAAAAAAATTTAGGTCGTTATATTTTAGATTTAAATTGTTGACTAATTATTCTGCTGTTGTTTTAGGATAGTATGATAAGATGCCTTGCATGCTTATGGGAAGAGTTTTCTATGAGTATGCGGCGGTTGCCATGACCCTCGATTCAAAATCTCGGATCGGGGGCGTGACAATTAAAGTGGTATTAGAGCATAAGTGGATGAATTATGAAATATAGAATCAGATATAGAATGGGTGTAAGCGGATAGACACCAGGGACATTATAGTGTAGATCTTTGATGATTTTAGTGGGAGAAATATTTAAAAAATTTGATTAAACATTGAGATTATGTATAAAAGGATCGCAAGAGATTATGACATATAGAATTTGAAATATGATGGATGATCTATTGATCATGATATGATTAGTTAGATTTGGATCGAAAGTAATCACAAAAGGATTGACATAAAATTTTATTGTGCATTATAGTTATTAATTTGATCATTGGTTATTCAAGTGAATCGTAAGTTCAAATCCGATGTGAGAATAATACTATGATATTACTTCTAGTTGAGAAGTTGACTATTATTGGTAAGATAAAGATTTGACGATAAATTATTGTTCCAGGATGGACTAAGAAAAATCTTTTATGATGCTTGATTGGAATATTTATCGAAATTGAATTTGGTATGTGGATTATATATAAAGTGGCATAATAGGATGAATGCATATTTGAGGATATTGCAAAGAAACCTATTTCTTATTGATGAAATTGATTATGAGGTTGTAGAATATTCATCATACTGGAATCTTTAATCATCATCCTTAGATCTAAATAATAGATCTTATTATGTCTCTTAGAGAGTACATGATGTGTATGAAATTTCAATTTAAAGATTTCATATCTAAGTTGATCAAGAGATTTTCTAATATTATTGTTGAGGTTGTTAATGAAAAATTGATATCTTTAGATTAAGATAAAAGATCTGATTTATATTTATCTCAGATTAAGAGATCCATGTGAATTTACAATTTAAAAATTTTGGATTTAGGAATTGATATAGAGTTCCTTTGCTTTTGTTAATGAGGTCCCTAATTGAATCTACTGTTAAATGGAGATTTGATTTTTTTGAAGCTTGTATGATTCTTATGCAAGGATATTTGATAGATATTGAAGATCCTGATGATAGAAATTTTAGAAAAAAAAAATAATGATTTGAAATTCTTATATATTCTGATTATGTCCAAATTTGGTGGAGCATCGAAGGATTTTTTTTATGATTTGACTTATAAGGATTTTTGGTTTGAAAATTATCGAATTGAATTGATATGAGAATTAAGATTTAATTCATATTGATTTTAGTAAATCTATATGATGGTTTTAAATATGATATTGGACTCAAGGGTTAATCAAAATTATTGTACATCTGTAAAAGTATGAATGAGAATCGAAAGTTAATCCTTGACTTCAATTGAAATTTTAAATTTTAGATCTTTTCTATTGATAAGATAAAGAAATAATTTGATCAAAATTTTTTTTGGTGAACCTAAGAAATTTTGATTGTTAGATCAGAGTGTGCAGTGGAAGCATGGTAATTTAGACTACTTTGAGTAAGTCAGGAATGTTGACCCTTTGAGTTAAAGAATTATGATAGATGATATGGTTTGATACAAAAAATTTATTGATATTAGAAAGAATAATATTTTATTTGAGTTATTTTAGATATCCTAATGAGATTTTTAAAGTAATGCTTCCACCTACTATGCTACAAAAAAAAATATTTAGCATCCTAATTTTAGGATGAGTGGACCCTTGATTTTTTATTTAGAATATTTAGAGATAATTTTTTTCTATCCTAAAATTAAATTTTATAATTCTCTATTAAGAAGAATTTGAGATTGTTTATCGAATAATGATTTCGATCTTAGATTATTATACTCAAATAATTATCTCTAGGGTATAATAAAATTTGAAGTTTGGACTCTTTTGATCATTATTATTTCTCTGACTGAATGGAAAAGATTGAGGTTATCTATTGATATTGATGATTATTCTACAAAAGATGGATTAGAGTTATTTATAATTCAATTTGATAATGAATCGATTAATTAAGAGTTGCTAATGTTTAGATAAAGAAAATTGATATACTTACTTAGAAAAGATACATTGATTTTGATTATAAAAATATAGTTTTGATTTAGATCAATTTTTGAGTTATTGATTTTTATTATGGAATGACTTAATGATAAAATTTGTTTCAAGAATTAGAATATTTAAGAGTTTGAGGGTTTGAGTAAGAAAATTTCGATGACTAGAAATAGTAATATTGATTCAATCAACAATGGTGATATTGATCTTTATGAAATGACTTAGTGATGAAGCTGCATCGAGAATTAAATATCAAAAGTTCGGGAATGAGATTGAAATGATAAATTTTCAATCTTTGAAAGTACGAATAAGAGGAAATATTTTTGAATTTTGATTAATTGAGATATCATCATATGATTCATAGAAGTATGTTTTTTCTATCTTATGATGGGTTGGAATTAAGAGTGGTTAATATTTTAAAATAAATAAATAAATAAATGAATGATGATGAATGAAGTTCTTATGCAAGAATAGAGATATTGACCTTCTTCTATTCATAAGAGATAGATTTGATTTGAGTCATGAGATATTGAACATTATTTTACAGAAAATGAGATCATAATTTCAAAATCTTGAAATATCAAAAATTTTTGAGATGTTGATCTTGATAAATAAGAAAAGGGATGGTTCCGTTCAGATCGATATTTGATGTACCAACTTTTTCCTTATGGAATGATTTAAGAATGAATTTATATCAAGAATTAGAATATTGAAATATTTGTGGATGAGATTCAAGTAAGAAACTATGAAGACTCAGGCAAAAAAAATTTCGAGGACGAAATTTCTTTTAGAGGAGAAGAATGTCATGGCCTGGCCCGGCCCATGCGACAATTAGCCAAAGCCCAAAACAAAACAAAAAAAAAAAGAAGGAAGGAAAACAGAGGAGAAGAACTCCCGAAGGGAGTCTTCTTCCTCCGTTCACCGGCTCTTAATCGGAGTCGGAAACAAGTTCCCTCCGGCCCTATTTAAGGAGGAGATCCCTCCTCTCTCCTTTCCACCGAAAATCCTAAGCTCAAATGGCAGCAATCGTCGGAAAAATCCCACGGAAGACCATCCCTGTGCCGTCCAATTTCTCGTCGGAAAAGCTTCGCTGGCGATGGAGGTAAGCCTCCTCCCCTTCCTCTCTTCTCCCTCTTCCTTTCCGTGCCGATGTGCACGCTCGCCGGTGACTGGAGTCGCCGAATTTTGTTGTAGAAGTAACCTTCATTTTTTACCGTTTTTCTTTGATTATCGACGCTGGTGGTCACCGCCGACCATCGGTTTGGCCCTCTTCTTATCAGCGAGTCACCCCCCTCCTGCCGACGGCCACCCCACGCCGGTCGTGCCACCGGTTCAAACACCAATGAGGGGACCTCACGGTCCCCTGTTTTGGCCCAAAGGAACCCACGGGAGAAGAAGAAAAGAAGAAGAAGAAGGAAAAGAAAAAGAAAAAGAAAAGA
The DNA here is from genome assembly GCF_000442705.2 of Elaeis guineensis. Classification (NCBI taxonomy): domain Eukaryota; kingdom Viridiplantae; phylum Streptophyta; class Magnoliopsida; order Arecales; family Arecaceae; genus Elaeis; species Elaeis guineensis. The sequence continues at coordinate 63,346,422 of NC_025997.2, forward strand.
AGAAGAAGGAAAAGAAAAGAAAAAGAAAAAAAAGAAAAGAAAAAGGAAAAGGAAAAGGAAAAAAAAAAAAGAAAAGAAAAAGGAAAAGGAAAAGGAAAAGGAAAAAAAAAGAAGAAAAATAAAATAATAATAATATAATAATATAATAAATAGGATTTTCTCTCCTCTCTCTTCCGTGAAGAAAAAAAAAGGGAAAGAAAAGAAGAAGAAAAAAATAAAAATAAAAATAAATTAATAAATAATGATATAAATAATAAAATATGAGAAAGAAAGTTTCTCTCTCTTCCCTCTCTCCCTTCAACTTGAACTAGTATTTTCTCTCTCTAGAATTGAACTTTCTCTCTCTAGAATCCTCTCTCTTAAGATTTTTAAAATTTTGAGAAGAATGATGATGAATTTAAATGATCTTCATGATGGATTTTTGATCTGTGATCGTCGGACGGTACACCGACATCCACTTTGATCAAATCAGGTATTTTTAGATTTTATTTCTCATGATCTTATTGAATTATCCACATGATAATTTCAGTATGATTTGATCTGATCGATCAAATTTATTGAATCATATTGTCTGAAGAATTCAAGATGAGTTTTCTCTCTCTAGAATTTTCTCTCTCTAGAATTTTCTCTCTCTAAAATATTCTCTCTCTTGATTGATTCTCTCTCTAAAAAAGGTTAGTGAATGAAGAAATTTCTTTTAATAAGTCTGATCTGATTTTAATGAAGAATCCTGATCCATGATTGTCAGACAGCGCACTAGCACCCACCTTAATCTGACCATGAATCTTTAGATTTAATCATCCATGATTTCGATCTAGCCATGATTTGATTTGATCATGTTGATTTCACCAATCGAGATATTGGACCAATCGTAATGTTGGATTGTGTCATCTGATCAATTCGAATTGTACCTCATGAATTCTCTCTCCTCTGATTTTCTCTCTCTACTTGATTTTATGAAATCGATGAAGAAACCTCGGTCCTATCACTTTGAATCCAATTTGATCTGATAGTCAAACTTTGGATCGTTTAGGTCCTAATTAGATTTTGATTAGATGAAATTAGATGATCGGACACAATCTAAACCGTTGAAATATGGTGTTCGTATTCTTTCTAATTATTAAAATTGATTCTATATAGGATTGTAGATGTTTGATCATGGGATTTCATGATATGATCTACGAACAAAATTTTTGGAAGAAAATTTATAGAATTATGTGGATTTATTGGAATGCGTTCGAGATAAGTAATGTTTCACTTTTTCTAGATTTATCGATAAATTATAATATATTTTTCTGACATGATTTATGAAACGATGCATGAATTGGATGAATGGTATTTTGCTATGAAAATATCTTATTTGAAATGTTATGATGAAGCATGATTGAACATATTGATTTCATGATGCATTATATTGATTGATTTCGATATTACATGATTATATATTTTATTATCGAAATTAGAATATGAAATATGATTTATGAAGAATTATGATATAAGAAACATTATGAATTGATAACCTGACTATGTAAAGGACCCCACCAATGGGGGCATATACGTTGGCAATTGATTGTCCTGAGGGTTTATGTCGCCAGCGAGACCAGTGATATGTCGCCAGAGAGACCAGCGACAAACCGCCAGCGAGACCAACAGTTCTAAAGGACATGGCTGTCAGATGATTCGCAGCCTACTGCAAGCAGATACATTGTATTATGACCCTGCCACAGAAAAAATGTGGTCATAGCTCATGGTTGACGAAAAAAAATTGAAGAATAAAAGAAATTGAAATCTCGAAAGAAATTTGAATTTTCGAAAAAGAAATGAATTTGACATGAATTATATTGCATAATTGAAATTGATTTCGAATTGATGAACTCTATATGCTTATTTTCTATAAATAATTATTTACTTATATGCTTGATGAAATCTGTTGAGAAGTGATCATTGCTTTCTGGGCTGTCTAGCTCATTACCTCTTATTTTACTGTTTTTACAGATGTTGAGGAATTAAGATGATACAAGATATGAATAGAAGATTGATCAGAAGTAGAATCTTCATACTTTTATTTTAGGTTGAAAGGCTTATTGAATTTGATGCAAAGCCTTTGAATTGTTATTGAATTTATTGAGATATTAAAGAAAAAAATTTAGGTCGTTATATTTTAGATTTAAATTGTTGACTAATTATTCTGCTGTTGTTTTAGGATAGTATGATAAGATGCCTTGCATGCTTATGGGAAGAGTTTTCTATGAGTATGCGGCGGTTGCCATGACCCTCGATTCAAAATCTCGAGTCGGGGGCGTGACATGATGCTTCAACCACAGTCCATACTTAGTTGATGTACAGAGAGTCCATTTAGAATATTATGGTTTAAAGCCAACTGTCAGAGTCTCTACTCATGACTATCACGAATAGGTCAAGAAAATATTATTCACAATAATGTATGGTGTATAGTCATTCTCAATGCCCATTGATGCTTCAACCATAGTCCATACTTAGTTGTTGTACAGAGAGTCCATTTCGAATATTATGGTTTAAAGCCAACTGTCAGAGTCTCTACTCATGACTATCACGAATAGGTCAAGAAAATATTATTCACAATAATGTATGGTGTATAGTCATTCTCAATGGTAAAATATATTTGAGTGGTATATTATACACTCGAATTGACCTTCGGTGAGGAGGTATGTATCATGGTAGTACCTCATCAATAAACACATCTGGTCGAGAATCAACTTGTGCACACTTCACAGGTTATTATAAGATAGTTCATAGATCTTGAACTTTTTAAGTTCAATTATCCTCCCACTATCCCTTTCTAAGAAAAAATTTTTTTCCTAAAAGGTGGCATATCTACTGTCAAAATACTTTTGTCAAGTAGTGTGGTAGAAGTAGTATCACATACTACTCTTAGGATAACATATACACTAATATATATTAACCTATTTTAGCACAAGTACATCAGCATTTTTTACATAAGTTGGGCAACCTGTCTTTTGCCTTTTCCATATCTCATATGGAGTGCTCGTAATAGATTTTGATGATATCTTACAATAATTTCTAGGATCTTTTTCAGAATGAGATAATAAGATTTGTAAAGTATTTTAGAGAACACATCATATCACATATGAAGTATCAATCTTTGGGTCGAGATATTATTAGTCTTTGAACATCCATATGTTCAAGACTTAATACCTTGCTTGCCCTGAGATATGTGACCATCATATATTTACTTTTTGTTCTCATCAAAATGAAGAACAACATCATTAAGTGACAGAAATATGAGATTATAGTCCTAAAATTTATCAGAAGGAAAGTAACTTTTACTCTCAACATTAATTTCAAAACTATGCTTCAATAGCAAAAGATTTGAAATAATATTTCTGATAAATTTAAACTCATAAAAATGGTCTACTAGTTTCTAAAATCTTACTAGAACATTACATAGGTTCCTACAGCCTCAGCATAAATGGACTATCCATTAGTGCCAAAAGGAAAGTAATCACCTCACTTCAGCTTCATAGTTCCAACAATACTTTGCATAAGTAGAACCTATATAAGGTATCACATACCTAATATTTTAAGGCCGAAACACTCAATGATAATTAATTTGTATCTCATACAAATTATTAGCAGATGCAACTTTTACATCCTGCTCCTGTTTCACACTTGCAAGATAACTCTGGCAATTTAATTCTAATGTTCATTATTACTGTAATACTAAATTAGATACCCTAGTGAAGACATTTTTCACCTTCTTTTTTTCAACCATTCCATGATATTCGGTCTATTTAAAAATTTACTATGCAGTGATAGTAAAGATGCATATGTGTATATAAGAACATTCAAGAACTACTCATGATGACATGCACAAGTTAGATGAGGATTTTATCTAATTGTGTCTCCCACTATTTTAACAAATTTCATAGCCCTCAAGTATGAAATCTAAGAACCTTATCATGAAGTTCTTTAGTAGGGTTGAGATCTCAATTCCTAATAAAAAATCTTGTGGATAGCACAACAAGCTCCTACGAGTCTAAGGGTAATTAACTCTTTACTAATTGCATCTCATGCAACTCTCAACATAACTTTTGCCTCTAAAATACTTATAGCCTTATGGATAGCATAATAAACTATAGTATTTTAGTTAAATCATATTCTTCAATCTTATATGGTCATACCTAAATAATACTATTCTTGTGGATAGCACAATAAGATAGCACTACCAGAATATACCATAAGCATCATTAAGTCAACATCATATCAATCACTATAGTAAGCCTTGTGGATAGCACAACAAACTCACTATAATTTTTTATATACTCTATTGACTTAGTATGAGCTAAGTACAATTAGCTTCATTATGCATCAAGACAGTATCAAATCAGTCTTCATTAGCAAGCCTTGTGGGTAGCACAACAAGCCTACTATAGTTTTTGACATAATAAAGTCTTAGCATGAATGAAGGCATGGATAGTGTTCTCAACACTTCACCATTATGACTTAATATAATTTAAATAAGAGACTTAGGTCTCAAGCACATCCCAAACATATATATATATCATATGCTATGTAAATTTTAATTTGTAACTACTAGCATGTAAGAGCATATTAAGAGAATCTAATGGTTATGGACTTTAAAAAAAATTATCCGAGCCACAGGATGATCTATGGGTCTAATTCAAGATGCATCATAGATTGAACTATCTCATAGTCAATCTTAATGCACCTCCGCTCTCTAAGAAGCCTGGTAGTCAAGCCTTCATCTCCATGAAGACTACCATGAATGCTTGATCTTTATTTAAAAAGGGAGAGAAATAATTTCTATTTGATGCTCAAATTTTTTTTTTAATTATTTTACATCAACATATAAGAATCTCAATCAATAGTTAGAAATATAGAAAAAAATGGTACAGTTGATAATACAATCATCAGAGGCATCCAACCCCTATTGCAACTCTTGCAGATGCATTTATATAATCAGCCAATAAGGAAGCATTCATGCATATATCCATCACATGGATGTTCCATAGTCCATAACCACTCAACATATATTTTATAATAATTATAAAATATTATAATAAACTACTCATGTTATTTTTATTGCGATATCATTCATACACATGTCAATGGAGATGTTTAAATATATGGGTATTAGATCCATCTAAGATTTTTTATTCGGGTTCAACACTTGATCCAAATTTAATTTTAAGTCAATCTATTTGTCATTCATTTGAGTTGAGTTGATTAAATCTTAGGTTAAACCTAATTCAATTAGGTCAACTATGACTCAAATCCTAATCAAATTAGGTAAATGACAATTTGATCAACCTAATTTAAACATGAATTCTATTCAAATTAGAACCATAAATTTGATTTAATCTATAATCAATAATTCTAATCATATTAGAATAATAAATTATAGTTAAACCAATCCATCAGTAAAAAATCTTAATCCATGTCTGATGCATCCTTTCCATGATCAAAAATTTTTCGGCCCCACACATACCTCAAGCAACAACCAAGATGGTCAATCCACAATGGTGAGTGCTCGATAACATGATGGTTGGTGCTTGGATCTTAGGTGAATGCATCATATGCAAAAAAGAAATAAGTCTTGGCAATATACATCTATGTGTATCATTCCAAGACCCCCACGCATCACATGCACTGGATTTCAATTCCATCGAAAATTAGATCATGGGATCTAATCGAAAACTTGTTTCACAAGTCTAAAAATATGGAATTTACATATCCAAAGTTTGATCATAGATTGATAACACTTTATCATAAACAAAAATGCATCATAAACATTAACAAAATATCAATCAGAAAATCTGATTTTAACATAGTTTGAACTGGATCTAATCTATTTCACAAAAATAACATGAAACTTGATTGAATCAAACAAGGATGGCTCTAATACCACTGTTGGATTTCAGTGATATAGTAAAATATAAATTTTAAAAATTTTAATATACATAATAATTAAAAATAAAGTTTAATATTTAAAATAGTCTATCGAAACACAAAAGCCCTAGGAATCCCTTGATGATTACAATCAAATATCAAAAGTAAACATATTAGGAAGAAATCAGAAGTCATATACCAATGAGAAGATCATGATCTAGTAACTTTGAGACCTCCACAAGATCCAAAGAAGAAGCCCTCTAATGGTGATCCACACAGGATAGATCATGGCCCTTCCCAATTTGATATGATGCTGCCACCTTCTTTCTAAGTGCACTGCTGATTGTTCTTCGCAAGAACTGGTTACACCACAGCTTGTATGCCTTCATGACCTCTATACTAGGATCTCTTCATGAATCTTTTCTCAAAAGATCTCACCACACAAAAATTAAATCAAATGTTCAACACTTGAACAATCTGATTTTAGGACAAGCATCTCATGCTTTCCTTTTCCTCTCTCCCTTTCCTTTCTATTTTTCTTTCTCATTTTTTTTATCTTTTTCTAGACTTTTTCCCACCCTTTACTCCTTATTTTCATGCAAACTCTCATCCAAAATTAGGCATGGAACCAAGGTGTAGCACCCCCTTTAAATAGATAACAAAGGGGTGCCACATCATCTCCAAGGGATACCAACTTTTGGTGTCCCAACTTCTCCACATGGTAAAATTAAAATACCACATTAAAATGGCATGTGAGGAAGTCTAGGAGTAGAAGGACTCTTCCTTCTCTGATCCCATAAAAATTGGCATGTAAAAATTAAGAGCAATGGGAGAAGAAAAATATTTGGCTCAAATAAATCCCACGCATTATCCCTTAGTCTTCCACAAAGAATAAATTCTTCATATAGAAGTTCTAGTTGTGGAAGAGCCTTCAAGTAGAAGGACTCCTCTACTTTTGTGCCAACACATCTCCAGGAGCCATCATATGGCACATGGAGTAAAGGAAACCCATGGAATAATAGAGAGGAATTAAGAGTCCAATATGAAATGGACTCTTCCATTTCATCGCCGAAAATAATGTGGCATCCACATGAATTATGGCATAGAGTTCCTTCTTAGAGATGGACTCCTTATCCTCTTCCACCCCACAAATCCCAAGGCACCATCAAATGGTGCACAAAAAATTGGAATGTGTGAAACGTGGTAAGAAAATTAAGATAAATAGATGAGAAGGACTCTTCCTTCTCATCACCATTTAATTTCGGGCAAGCCAAACATTTTGCCATGTGGTTTTGGCATGGAGATGGTTTAAACTATATAGAACACTTTCATAAAAACTAGATAAACCAACTAATAAATAGATGGTTCAAATCCAATCACATTAGGTCAAGGCAACAAGCAAAGGGTTAGCACAAACACATTTGCACTGAACCCAATTGGGAACTTGGGTTAATTCATGTGCTAAAAATTTAATTAACTCATTAAATTTATAATAAATTTAAATAGATTAGATCAAGATCAAATTTTTATTATGTGTGACTCATTGAGTTCTAAATCTAGCCAGCAGTGGACTAAGACTTTCGACGTAACCCTAATCCGATTGGATTATGTCAGCTCAAGAGTCCCAATCAACTAAAACTCTTCCTAATTAATTCTTGAATTAAACTCTTTTAATTTTGATAAGTCCACAAGTCAAGATTAACGTCTAACAACATGTCATGACTATCCAAAAGATTTAAAATTTATTAAAAATATCAAAATTATCCTTCCGTGGTGAGTTACCGTGTAATTCAATCCTTCAATCACACAACATCCTAGAAAGGCCATGGGTATGAAAATATCTCAAACTCAAATACCTATCCATATGTATCTCAATCTGATGATGATGACTCAATTGATGAACCAATAAAAATTTTTTCTAGCCAGGGACTCTCAGAGTCATCATCCTATGAGATCACATAGGTGTGGGGAAATTTGAGTGCAGGGGTAAAATGGTAATTTTAAAATTTTTTTAAAATTATTATTTTACAGTAAAAATTATTAATTAATCTAATTAATTAATAAAAATTTAGCCTACACTAAGATCTAAATATGATATATAGCATGCATACATTTAAATTTGAAATTCGAATTTGAACAGTAAATACTTTACTATAATGTGTTCAGAACACAATACCTTTGTGCGGGTAGTAGATCGCCATAATCTGATCATCATCAGGAGAGTCAGATCATCATGATGCAGCCACACAGTGTGTCTGACCTCTATGGATCATCCACACGAAGCTCTCAGTCTGATCGACTCCTCACAAGTACTAGCTTGTTGTAGAGTCCTTTCGATGGTCGATGCTGATCAAACTCTTTCGATCAATGTCTGTCGATTCTTTGGATACTTCAAATCATCAGTAGACATGCTTGAGAGGATGTTAAAGATCTTTCTAAAATTTGGTGGGCTCACGACACTCGTAGCTCACCTTCTCACTTCCCGAACTCCAGGCTGAAACCCTGAAGAACTCACTGAAACCCTGTGCACACTTTTTCTTTCTTTTTTTTCTTTTTCTCTCAGAAGGATATAGACCTTCATCTTGCACACAAGGATTCCACACACCCATATTTTCTCTCCAAAATTTTTCTTGCACACGCCCCACTCTTCTCCTCCTTTTAAAACAACAACCAAGGTCTTATCCACGTGAGAGGATAAAGATGAGTAATTGCACATTTGAATTCAAATCAAATTTTGAATTCAAATGGAAACTAATTTATCCCTATCCACTAAGGGCGTGAGAAGAGGAGGGTGTGGCTTAATTTGTGCGTGAGTGATTTCATGAGAAACATTTTCTCATGTAATAAATGGGGTGCTAAAAGAGGATAAGGCCAAGGCGCTAAGATTGGTTGCTCATTCAAATTCAAACTTTGTTTTGAATTTGAATGGCCATCCAATCATCCTTATCCACTCATTTGGCACATTAAAGTAGGATTTGAGGAGGGCTTTGTGTGAAAAAAAATTTCATGAGAACTTTCTTCTCGTGAATTCAAATGGGCGCAGTGGAAGTGAGGTGGCGCAGGGAGAATGGGTCAAGGTGGTTTCATTATTTAAACCAACCTAATTGAACCAAATAAGTTAGGCCCAATTAGACTAATTTAAACCCAACTTAATTAGGCTTAATTAGGCTCAATAAAATCTTAATCAAATCAGAAATTGATTAAGCCCAACCCCTGATCAAATCAGGGACCAAACCATCTCGACGATTAGGTCAACTCTTAACCTAATCGGGTCAAACCCAACTGAATCCAATTCAATTGGACTTGATCCAAAAATAATTACTCAATCAAATTGAGTTAATTAGTGATCAAATCACTAATTAAATCTTTCATAAATATTGAGTCCAAATTCGATGGGTAATCGGGCATCAGAATTCATCGATGTGTAATCCTGATCGAAGAGTCCCAAACCAGTGAGATTCTTGACCCCGATACCCAAAATGTGTGGGACTCATGATCAAAGAATCCTGATTCTCGATCATAGAGTCTCAGACATGTAGGACTCATAGTCTATGAGCATTAGGACTCTTCATCAGCCATCAGATCAGATAGGAACCTCTATTGTGTGTGACCCCGCAGGTTTTAACCTAAGCCGGTAGACAGGAACCAATTCCTGTACTAATCGAAGTGACCATCTAGCAATGGTACCTAATGATTGGATAGGTTGAATAGTCACAATTACAACACTCAGAATCTACGTGAATATGGTTACTGTATAATTCATCCTTTTGACCTCTGTGTTTAGGACGACTCAGGGTTAAACTGTCCACCCTGATTAAATCATCCGAATCGTGCTCAACTCAAACAGTCCTGTGACTCCTCACAAAAACTACCCTGACCAAGGTTTTGCTAAATTGAAATATGACTGTACACAGCTCCTGAACTGGAGTGGTCAATCTCATCTTGACACACGCACTAACAAGTCAAGTACTTGACTACACCCAGCAGCCTTCCGTCACTGAATTAGAAATTCAGGTAGTCCAGTGCCTAAGTGTAGTGAGTTGCTTGCAAGTCACCATGGTAGTCTCAGGTTAGAGGGACATTTATATCCATATTCCATCGGAGCAAATCTTGACAGCAGAGATAGCTCCAAAGTCGGTCATGTTTAGTACAAATGTACCCTTATATCTTACCTGTATGCCATACCAGTATCTCCACACTCCTTGGTTAAGAGGACAACCAACCTATATGGCACACAACGACCTATGCTTGATAAACATTATTGTCCTTGGTAACAACATATTATTTGGTCGCAAATAGGTTTAAGGACTAAACGACAAATCCTCCTTTGTCGAGTCTAAATAGTCCTAAGAACTTCACCACAACACAGGAGTTCATTAGAAGATGACAATTTGTGATGAAAAATGCTAAAATAATTTTTATTTATTTATGATTCATGTACTAATACAATAAAGAGCACAACCGTCAATACGCTGACGATTGGCTTTGGGACACTATTCCCAACAATCTTCCACTTGGCCTAAAGCCAATCGGTGCAGTATCTAATACCCATCTTCGACTTGAAGTCGTCGAACTCCTTCACCGCAATGGCTTTAGTGAATGGGTCAGCCAGGTTCTCCTTTTCGTCGATCTTCTGAAGGTCGACGTCACCTCAATCCATAATTTCTCAGATGAGATGGTAGCGGCACAGAATATGCTTCGTCCGCTGGTGTGCCTTGGGTTCCTTCACCTGAGCAATGGCTCCAGAGCTGTCACAGTAGAGCAAAACTGGACCAACAAAGGAGGGTGCTACTCCGAGCTTGATGATGAATTTTCTCAGCCACACCGCTTCTTTGGCAGCATCTGATGCAGTGACATACTTCACCTCGCAAACTGAATCAGCCACTGTGTGCTGCTTGGAACTCTTTCAATAGACAGCCCCACCATTAAGGGTAAAAATAAATCCCGACACACTCTTACTGTCATCGTGATCAGACTGGAAACTAGAGTCTGTAAACCCTATAAGTCTCAAGTCCGATTCACCATAAACAAGCCACTGGTCCTTAGTATTTCTTAAATACTTCAGGATGGTTTTAACAACCTTCCAGTGATTCTCTCCTGGATCAGATTGGTATCTACTCACTACCCCTAGTGAGTATGCCACATCTGGTCGTGTACATGTCATGGTGTACATGATAGATCCCACTACCAAAGCATATGGAATCCTACCCATATGCTCTCTCTCTTGAGTTGTTGTCGGACAATCCCTCTTCGAGAGAGAAATTTCATGGCCTATCGGTAGATAGCCTTTCTTGAAATTCTCCATGCTGAACCTCTTCAGCATAGTATCTATGTACATAAATTGGGATAAACCAAGCAACCTTTTAGATCTATCCTTATAGATCCTCATCCCTAGGATGTAGGAAGCTTCTCCCAAATTCTTCATGGAGAACTGTGACGATAGCCAAATCTTTATTCTCTATAATGCAGGGAAATCATTCTCGATTAAGAGAATATCATCCACATACAATACAAGAAATACCACTACTGGACCATTAGCCCACTTATAAATGCAGGGCTCTTCTCCATTCTTAATGAAGCCATACGTCTTGATCGTCCTATCAAAACGTATGTTCCAACTCTGGGATGCCTGCTTAAGTCCATAAATAGACCTCTGTAGCCTGCACACCTTAGACTCATCTGTGGATGTGAATCCTTCAAGTTGTATCATATACACCTCTTTGTCCAGCTCTCCATTTAGGAAAGCTATTTTCATATCCATCTGCCAGATTTCATAGTACAGATGGGCAGCTATCACAAGCATAATCCGAATGGATTTGAGCATTGCCACAGGAGAAAATGTCTCATTATAGTCTATACCATAATGTTGATGATATCCCTTAGCAACCAGACGGACTTTATAGGTCTCCACCTTTCCGTCTGCGCCTCTCTTCCTCTTGAAGACCCACTTACACCCTATGAGTTTTACTCCATCGGGTGGGTCAACCAATGTCCACACATCGTTGACCTTCATAGATTCTATTTTGGATTTCATGGCCTCTAGCCATTTCTCAGAGTCGGGTCTCTGCATTGCATCCATGTAGATGATCGGATCCTCATCGTTTTCATCAAGTTCAATAGGATCGTCATTCTGGATCAAGAAACTATAGTATCTGTCCGGTTGATGTGGTACTCTACCAGATCGCCTTATGGGTGCTTGAACAATGGGCTCCGGATCTGATCTAATCAAATCCGATTCAGATTCAGCAACTTGTGTCGATTTTTCCACCTGTCGAACTTCGTCAAGTTCGACCTTAAAGGCAACAGTCCCTTCACCAAGGAATTCTTTTTCCAAAAAGATTGCCTTAAGGCTGACAAATACCTTTTGCTCATCAGCCAGGTAGAAATAATACCCTTTGGTCTCTTTTAAGTATCCTATAAAATTATATTTGTCAGACCTAGGTCCTAGCTTGTCCATAATTAAACATTTAACATAAGCCGGACACCCCCAAACCCTAAGATGCGAGAGTACTGGCTTACGTCCTATCCATATCTCATATGGTGTTTTGGTTACAGACTTATTCAAAACTCTATTTAGAAGGTAACAAGCTGATTCGAGCGCATATCTCCAGAAGGAGATCGGCAGACCAGCAAACCCCATCATGGATCGAACCATGTCCAACAAGGTCCGATTCCTCCTTTCAGATACACCATTATGCTGTGGTGTTCCAGGAGGAGTCTATTGAGAGAGAATCCCATTCTCCCTAAGATATGTCAGAAACTCACTAGAAAAGTATTCACCTCCTCGATCAGATCGAAGAGTTTTAATACACTTCCCAATATATTTTTCTACCACATTTTAGAATAGTTTGAACATTTCAAACGACTCCGACTTATGCTTCATTAAATAGACATACCCATACCTCGATAGGTCGTCTGTGAAGGTTATGAAGTAGAAATATCCACCTCTTGCACTTGAGCTCATGGGTTCACATACATCAGAATGTACCAGACCCAAGAGTTCACTGGCTCACTCACCTTTTTCAGTAAAAGGTGACTTGGTCGTTTTACCAAGAAGACAGGACTCACAGGTTGGAAGTGATTCACAATCACCTACTTCAAGAATTTCTTCTTGAGCCAACCTGTTTATCCTGTTCTTATTGATATGACCTAACCTATAGTGCCAAAGGTAGACTTCTGACACATTATCTATTCTAGGATGTTTACCAGAGATTTGAACCACATTAACAGGTTATGATAGAAAGTAAATTTCATTATAAAGTTATCCAATAAACATTGTAACACCATTCAAAATGATATTGCAAATATTTTTTTTATTAAAAATTGATAACCGTTCATGGTCAAAAGGCCTACAGAAATAATATTTAATAAAAAGCTTGGACAATAGTGACATTCACTCAAAATTATATTTCGAGAATTGATTACAAGGTTCATGATTCCTAATGCTAGAATTGAAACTTTGCTTCCATCTCCAACATTCAGGAACCTCTCACCTTCATCAAATCTCCTACTGACCTGCAGACCCTGCATCGAATTGCAAATATGATAAGGGCTTCCGGTATCTAATACCCAGGCAGTAGTATCACAAATGGAAAAATTGCAAAGTGTTATCATATAAGTACCTTGCTTCTTCTTTGGCCTGTTCGGGTCCAGTGAGGCAATATATAGAGGATAGTTTCTCTTCCAGTGCCCCTGCTTCTTGCAAAAGAAGCACTCCGCCTGGCTCTGGTCGGGCTTGCACTTCTTGGTCTGACCCTGTGCAGACGTCCCAGCATGCAGCTGCACCTTCTTGTTCTTCTTCTTCTTGTTCTCCTTCCCTTTCTTAAATGGTCGACGAACAGAAGAAAATCTTCCCACAACACTCACCGACTCCTTATGGAGCTAGTGGTCCTTCTCAAAGTTCTGCAACAACCCAAACAAGCCGTGGTAGTTTACTGCAGGCTTTGTCATTCGAAAATGAGTAAGGAAGGAGAGGAAGGACTTGGGCAATGAATTAAGGATCGCATCCTTACCGAGCTGCTCATGCAGGGTTAAGCCCAATTTATTTAGACGCTCAATCATTTCGATCATGTACAGTACATGATCGATGACTGAGGCCCCATCCCTCATCCGAGCATTAAAAATGGCACAACTAGTTTTGTGCCTTTCAACGTCGTCAGGCGTGCCAAAGGAGTCGTTCAACATTTGAAGCATCTCCTGTGGCTGGGCGTTCTCAAACCTATGGCTAAACTCATCATTCATTGCCACCAGCATTATGCATCGAACGGTGGTCTGATCGTTGAGCCACTTCTGATAAGTGTCTCGGACCGTCCCTCTAGCATTCAGGGCTGGCTCCTCGGGTGCCGGATCCGTTACAACATAAAGGATCCGCTCATGCTAAAGGATGATTTTTAATTTTCGATACCAGCTATCAAAATTAGGTCTCATGAGCTTGTCATTATCTAATAATGACCGGAGCGATAGGGTAATGGCCATAGCTGCATAAAGAAAAACCAGACCTCTATTAGTACATAAATTATTAATACCAAAGACTTGAACTTTAGTCTAAAGTTTCTTTCAATATTTTTACGAACTGATAGCCTCAACCTCCAATTCAAGGAATTACTTTAATTTCTTAGTGGGTACTAGAATCTACACAGACTACACACGAGTCCAACTTTGGTTGGTCAACCCATGTGCATCTATGGGTAGGTTCATAACCAGTTGTTTCTCTAAACAACTTCTAGTAATCAATTTTTCTCCAGAACCTAATCAATAGGCTTTGGCCTCCACTGAAAAGATCTGGTTAGGTCCAACCATTAACATGAATTGATTTGGTGAATCGGACCAATAAATGATTAGGCCCGATTTTGGCCGGCCAACCTGACCACCATCAGAAAGACAAACCAAATTATCATACTATGAATGATAATTCCATTAGTCAATAAGCACCAGGCCTTTGGACCTCCAGTGATTATTAAACTAATGGACTCATTATCACTCACTTAATGGAAGGCTATGACTTAGTTATCACTATAACTTAATCATTTTTAAGACCTAATAATTTTTGAGAATTTTATTAAAGGATAGATGAGAAGAAAATATCCAGCCAATTTCAATCCTCCCACTGACTTCACTAAGTCAGATTAAAAAAGATTTAATTAAAGCTGGCATTAGGAGCACCTAAATCAGTCAAACTGATTTACTTAATGACATGGGTGAGCCCTAATCACCAAGTGATCTAATCAAAACCTAACTCACCAGGTTGGCCAGGTAAGTGAGATCAGTGGTGGGGATATGCCATTAACTCGTCAGAGATCTAATCAATGCGAGTAGCTCCCACTTAAGAACCACTGGTCAAACTGCCGAACTTACCTTAGACACCAATCGATTCATTAGTTTTAATTTGATCAACTTAGTAAATAGGGTTCCACCGCGTATCCATGAATTAAGTCCATCTTAGTCTAGTTAAAGACATGGACCCATTCAACTACAACTATTGGAGTTGAGTCTAGAGTGTCCTTGACCTAATCTAATTCAGCTTTTGATTAGATTTGACCAATTACTTTAATTTAGTTCATTTCTTTAAGCTAACCTTAGGTCTAACCCAATTATGGACCTAATCCATCTAACCCATTAACCCACAAGTTTATGCAATTGTCTTAGGTCTTAATTCACAATTCTAGACCAACTTGACAACACTTAATTCTTTTAATTAAGTATTTGGGCTGATGGGTCAGGGTTTAGCTTTTCGAAAATAATTTTTAAATTTGAAAGGTTTTATTTTCTATTCACCAAACATGTTGACTCATTTCACAAATAGATCAGAATATTTCATAAATAGCAATCCTATTGCTAATTACATAACAGAAAATAACTCAATCAAAATAAATCATGAATATTTCTTTAGATCTAATCTAACACATTCATGATAAATTTTATAATTAAATCTTTACAATTAAGTCCTTTCATTGCTTCATCTGCATGGGATATAATTGTAGCGGCACCCCTACCGCCATAGGAGACCCCATCGAATGGGAGGAGAGGACCTTTAAATCCTACTTTTCTCCTATGACCGGACGGCCATGGCAACCAACCCAATTCGATTACTTGCTACTTGGATCATGTATATCTAAATAAACCAATTTTAAATTTTAAATTTTAAATTTCAAATTTTAAATTTTGAATTTCAAATTTCAAATAAATTTCAAATTTTAAATTTCAAATTTTTAAATTTCAAATAAATTTTAAATTTTAAATTTTAAATTTTTAAATTTCAAATTTTGAATTTTAAATTTTGAATTTCAAATTTAAAATTTCAACCAAATTTAAAATTTCAAAATTCAAATACCATTTGTGGGGAAATTTGAGTGCAGGGGTAAAATGGTAATTTTAAAATTTTTTCAAAATCATTATTTTACAGTGAAAATTATTAATTAATCTAATTAATTAATAAAAATTTATCCTATACTAAGATCTAAATATGATATATAGCATGCATGCATTTAAATTTAAAATTTGAATTTGAACAGTAAACACTTTACTATAATGTGTTCAGAACACAATACCTTTGTGCGGATAGTGGATCACCACAATCTGATCACTGTCGGGAGAGTCAGATCATTGCGATGCAGCCACACAGCATGTTTGACCTCTGCAGATCATCCACACGAAGCTCCCAGTCTGATCGACTCTTCACAAGTGCTAGCTCATTGTAGAGCCCTTTCGAGGGTCGATGCTGATCGAACTCCTTCGATCGATGTCTACTGATTCTTCAGATGCTCTGAATTATCAGCAGACATGCTTGAGAGAATGTTGAAGATCTCCCTAAAATTTGGTGGGCTCACAACACTCGTAGCTTACCTTCTCACTTCCCGAACTCCAGGCTGAAACCCTGAAGAACTCACTGAAACCCTGTGCACACTTTTTCTTTCTTTTCTTTCTTTTTCTCTCGGAAGGATATAGACCTTCACCTTACACACAAGGATTCCTCACGCCCAGATTTTCTGTCCAAAATTTTTCTTGCACACGCCCCACTCTTCTTCTCCTTTTAAAACAACAACCAAGGTCTTATCCACGTGAGAGGATAAAGATGAGTAATTGCACATTTGAATTCAAATCAAATTTTGAATTCAAATGGAAACTAATTTATCCCTATACACTAAAGGCATGAGAAGAGGAGGGTGTGGCTTAATTTGTGCGTGAGTGATTTCATGAGAAACATTTTCTCATATAATAAATGGGGTGCTAAAAGAGGATAAGGCCAAGGCGCTAAGATTGGTTGCTCATTCAAATTCAAACTTTGTTTTGAATTTGAATGGCCATCCAATCATCCTTATCCACTCATTTGGCACATTAAAGTAGGGTTTGAGGAGGGCTTTGTGTGAAGAAAAATTCATGAGAACTTCCTTCTCGTGAATTCAAATGGGTGCAGTGGAAGTGAGGTGGCGCAGGGAGAATGGGTCAAGGTGGTTTCATTATTTAAACCAACCTAATTGAACCAAATAAGTTAGGCCCAATTAGACTAATTTAAACCCAACTTAATTAGGCTTAATTAGGCTCAATAAAATCTTAATCAAATCAGAAATTGATTAAGCCCAACCCCTGATCAAATCAGGGACCAAACCATCTCGACGATTAGGTCAACTCTTAACCTAATTGGGTCAAACCCAACTGAATCCAATTCAATTGGACTTGATCCAAAAATAATTACTCAATCAAATTGAGTTAATTAATAATCAAATTACTAATTAAATCCCTCATAAATATTGAGTCTAAATTTGATGGGTAATCGGGCATCAGAATTCATCGATATGTAATCCTGATCGAAGAGTCCCAAACCAGTGGGACTCTTGACCCCGGTACCCAAAATGTGTGGGACTCATGATAAAAAAATCTTGATTCTCGATCACAGAGTCTCAGATATGTAGGACTCATAGTCTATGAGCATTAGGACTCTTCATCAGCCATCAGATCAGATAGAAACCTCTAATGTGTGTGACCCTGCAGGTTTTAACCTAAGCTGGTAGACAGGAACCAATTCTTGTACTAATCGAAGTGACCATCTAGCAATGGTACCCAATGATTGGATAGGTCGAAGAGTCAGATCATCATGATGCAGCCACACAGTGTGTCTGACCTCTATGGATCATCCACATGAAGCTCTCAGTCTGATCGACTCCTCACGAGTGCTAGCTCGTTGTAGAGCCCTTTCGATGGTCGATGCTGATCGAACTCCTTCGATCGATGTCTGTCGATTTTTTGGATACTTCAAATCATCAGTAGACATGCTTGAGAGGATGTTGAAGATCTTTCTAAAATTTGGTGGGCTCACGACACTCGTAGCTCACCTTCTCACTTCCCGAACTCCAGGCTGAAACCCTGAAGAACTCACTGAAACCCTGCGCACACTTTTTCTTTCTTTTTTTTCTTTTTCTCTCGGAAGGATATAGACCTTCATCTTGCACACAAGGATTCCACACACCCATATTTTCTCTCCAAAATTTTTTTTGCACACGCCCCACTCTTCTCCTCCTTTTAAAACAACAACCAAGGTCTTATCCATGTGAGAGGATAAAGATGAGTAATTGCACATTTGAATTCAAATCAAATTTTGAATTCAAATGTAAACTAATTTATCTCTATCCACTAAGGGCATGAGAAGAAGAGGACGTGGCTTAATTTGTGCATGAGTGATTTCATGAGAAACATTTTCTCGTGTAATAAATGGGGTGCTAAAAGAGGATAAGGTCACGGCGCTAAGATTGGTTGCTCATTCAAACTCAAACTTTGTTTTGAATTTGAATGGCCAACCAATCATCCTTATCCACTCATTTGGCGTATTAGAGTAGGGCGTGAGGAGGGCTTTGCATGAGAAAAAAATTCATGAGAACTTCCTTCTCATGAATTCAAATGGGCGCAGTGGAAGTGAGGTGGCGCAGGGAGAATGGGTCAAGGTGGTTTCATTATTTAAACCAACCTAATTGAACCCAATAAGTTAGGCCCAATTAAACTAATTTAAACCCAACTTAATTAGGCTTAATTAGGCTCAATAAAATCTTAATCAAATCAGAAATTGATTAAGCCCAACCCCTGATCAAATCAGGGACCAAACCATCTCGATGATTAGGTCAACTCTTAACTTAATCGGGTCAAACCTAATTGAATCTAATTCAATTGGACTTGATCCAAAAATAATTACTCAATCAAATTGAGTTAATTAGTGATCAAATTACTAATTAAATTTCTCATAAATATTGAGTCCAAATCTGATGGGTAATCGGGCATCAGAATTCATCGATATGTAACCCTGATCGAAGAGTCCCAAACCAGTGGGACTCTTGACCCCGATACCCAAAATATGTGGGACTCATGATCAGAGAATCTTGATTTTCAATCACAGAATCCCAGACACGTAGGACTCATAGTTTATGAGTATTAGGACTCTTCATCAGCCATCAGATCAGATAGAAACCTCTAATATGTGTGACCCCATAGGTTCGAACCTAAGCGGGTAGCACAGGAACCAATTCTTGTACTAATCGAAGTGACCATCTAGCAATGGTACCTGACGATCAGATAGGTCAAATAGTCGCAATTGCAACACTCAGAATCTACATGAATATGGTTACTATATAATTCATCCTTTTGACCTCTGTGTTTAGGATGACTCAGGGTTAAACTGTCCACCCTGATTAGATCATCCGAATCGTGCTCAACTCAAACAGTCCTGTGACTCCTCACAAAGACTACCCTAGCCAAGGTTTTGCTAAATTGAAACATGACTGTACACAGCTCCTGAACTGGAATGGTCAATCTCATCTTGACACACGCACCGATAAGTCAAGTACTTGACTACACCCAGCACCCTTCCGTCACTGAATTAGAAATTCAGGTAGTCCAGTGCCTAGGTGCAGTAAGTTACTTGCAAGTCACCATGGCGGTCTCAGATCGGAGGGACATTTATACCCATATCCCATCAGAGCAAATCTTGATAGCAGAGATAGCTCCGGAGTCGGTCACATTCAGTGCAGATGTACCCTTACATCTCACCTGTATACCATATCAGTGTCTCCACACTCCTTGGTTAACAGGACAACCAAACTATATGGCACACAACGACCTATGCTCGATAAACATTGTTGTCCTTGGTAACAACGTATCATTTGGTCGCGAACAGGTTTAAGGACTAAACGACAAATCCTCCTTTGTCGAGTCTAAATAGTCCTAAGGTCTTCACCACAACACAGGAGTTAATTAGAAGATGTCAATTTGTGATGAAAAATACCAAAATAATTTTTATTTATTTATAATTCATGTACTAATACAATAAAGAGCACAACCGTCAACAGGTTGACGATTGGCTTTGGGATACTATTCCTAACAATCTCCCACTTGGCCTAAAGCCAATCGATGCAGTATCTAATACCCATCTTCGACTTGAAGTCGTCGAACTCCTTCACCGCAATGGCTTTAGTGAATGGGTCGGTCAGGTTCTCCTTTCCATCGATTTTTTGAAGGTCGACGTCACCTCGATCCACAATTTCTCAGATGAGATGGTAGCAACGCAGAATATGCTTCATCCGCTGGTGTGCCTTGGGTTTCTTCGCCTGAGCAATGGCTCCAGAGCTGTCACAGTAGAGCAGAACTGGACCAACAAGGGAGGGTGCTACTTTGAGCTCGATGATGAATTTCCTCAGCCACACTGCTTCTTTGGCAGCATCTAATGCAGCGACATACTCCGCCTCGCAGACTGATTCAGCATCACAGTGGAAATACTTTCTCTTTGCTTCAGCCTTCTAGGAACGTCCTTCTTTGGCTTGCTCTCTTTCTTTTGCTTTTTAGTAGATTTTATCTTCTTCTTCCCAGTAGACTTTCTCTTGAAAGAAGTCTGCTCCACAATAAGAATAGTACCCCTTGAGCTCTTCAAGGTTCTTTTCATAGTGACCAATATGTTGACCAGTTCAGATATAGTGCAATCGAGTTTGTTCATATGAAAATTTATAATAACTTGACTATATGAACTTGTAAGGAATTGAAGAATCAAATCCATTGGCAATTGCTTTTGCATTTCAAGCCCGACCTTTCTAAGCTCCTCAATGTCCTTGATCACTATCATACAGTGCTCATGGATAGACTGTCCTTCATGCATCTTCAAATTGAAAAGTCTCTTAGACACTTTGAAGCATGCAGTACAGCTCTGCTCACTATACAACTCTTGCAAGTGAGTGATCATAGCCCTGACAATGGGTATATGCTCATGCTGGCTTTGCAACTCGTTTGACATAGATGCCAGCATGTAGCACTTGATCCGACTGTCTTCATCTGTCCACTTTTCAAAAGTAACTCTTTGCTCAACAATAGGATAGTTTGATAACACTATGGGTTCCTGATCGAGTACATGACCTAATTTTTCTAAGGTTAGGATAATCTTGAGATTTTTGAGCTAGTCTTTATAATCAAATGATTGGTTTTAAAGATGTGAGCTAAAAGGTTTGAGGCTGATATTATTTAACTGTGAGAGTAAAGATTCAAGTTAGACTTTTGTACTTTAATATTAAATTTACTTCTAGGGACTTTAAGATGCAAACAATGACTCTCACTAATTTTTTGGATCCCTCCACTCTCTGAGTGAAAAATAAAAATTCTAACATGACAAAATATTTCTAGTGGGTACTACGGTCCCATCGATGCCATGCACCTCACTTAATAGTTATTGATAACACGCATACCGATGCATAGGCAACTCTTTGTCAGATGCTTTTTTAAGCATGTTGCAGCGACTTGGTCTCTAAGTTATGTGGGCTCACCTAACAGTTATTGACCACACTCCTTAATTAAGCCCGACCCACTGTTGACAAGTAAGTGCAAGACCATCATTGGATCCCTCACCTAATAGTTATTAAGCCCAACCCCATCCTAACCCTAGAGTAACTCTTTGCTAATAGAGTGGTTGCATATTTTCGATACAACTGAACCACTGTGATCAGTCAAGAATAATTAATGTCGATAGCACGCCCGCACATCTACAACGGTGGAAGACCTATGGACTTAATATTTATGAGGAGGTTTAGATTCAAGTCTTATTTAATCAGTCATCATATGACTGATCTAATTGACATGGGCTAAACTAAATCATTAAGCAATCTTATTCATGACCTAATCTTTCAAATTGGCCAGATAAGTGGAGATCGATGGGGGTCCCCCCGTTGCTTTTCTTAGATATTAATAAATTGATCAGGTAAGCGAATAGAATCAATTAAATAATCACATCTCAATTACTTGCCTTAGATACCAATAGATCAATTGGTCCAAATAGGTTAACTTAAGTCAATCAGACTCAAACAATCGAGCTAAATTAGGTCCTTAGGTTAATTGATTCTATATATGGGACTCAATCAATTTGATCAACAATAATTGCTTGATCATATAATTTAATTGATCTAGTCCTAATCAATACTTGACTCAGTTTGATCAATTACTTAATCGAATTAGATCCATATGATTCAAATTATAAACCTTAGATGCAATCCTATTACATATTTCAGATTTTAAAATCAAATTTTAGATCTAAATTCTTTGCATGTAAGGTAAGTTTTAAATCATTAAAATATCAGATTTAACATACAAATATATATCTTATATATGCATATCAAATTTAGATCTAAATAAAATTCAGATCAACACATAATACCATATATCTCATATATTAATCATGAATCATGTTGAAAATAATTTTATAACCTAAATATACAATCACATATCTCATATATGAATTATGAATCAAATCATATAAAATTTTAGGATTATGCATGCATCTACATATCATATGAACATGAACTAGAAACCATTCTAGATCAAAATTTAGATCTATACATACTTAGACATATCATCTATATATTCTAAAATCAAATCTAAAATAAATTTTAGATTCATAATATTCATCTATATATTTCATGTATCAAAAAGAAATCAAATTTTGAAACTCTTTTCCAAACATATATGTTAAATTTCAGCATATGAAACTCGTGGCTCTGATACCACTGTTGGAATTCGTATGTCGGTGCATGCATGTATGTTTTAAAATTTTATTTTTTAAACATCACAGTGAAATAGTAGATTAAAATACTTTTATCCTATATCATGCATGCATAAAAATATAAACCACAAGGATCTAGTTCATATGCTGAAATTATACATATGCTGAAATTTAATATGTGATCAAATCACATACCTGTTTCGTAATTTTTTTCTTCAAATCTGGATCTGAAAGAGAAGAAACTCTCTCTTAGCCATGTAAGTATCCAACCTCTATAGATATCCACTCAGGATCAATCTGGAACAGTCCTCTTAAGATTGAATTTTTTTTCTTTAAGAAAATTCAGCCTGTGAATCTGAACGAAGCCTAGATCACGATCAACTCTTTGATCTTTTCTTCTCTTCTTCTCTTGCTTTTCTTCCCTTGATTTATGCTGCTACCATGCATTGGAAACTAGCAAACAAGAGATGCCCAACAGCCTTGGCATGGAAGAAAATGGGACTTCCAAGAGGTGGGGCATGTGGATGCCCAAGGGAGAAGAGAAAGGGAGGAGAAGAGAGGGCGTGGGGGCACTCCTATGGGGCATGTGGGCTGCTGGTTGTGATACCCAGGGACCTTAAGAGAAGCTCGTTTAAATAGACATAAAGATTGAATCCTATTCAATCTTATAATATAAGTCCTACTTATATTAGGTTTTCTAATAAGTTAAGTTATTCAACTTCCATTAGGAGACCTATTAGGTGTCAACTCTTGGAGCCCTTGCACCCGTTAAATCATACCCCAAAATACACCTAAGGGACACCCCATAAAGGATCCATAAGCCTTCTAAAGGTAGGACATGCCCAACTTGATCAAATCAAGGTGGCACCCCATCTTAACTATCAAGGAAATAAATTAAGGACTTTACACCCTTAATATATTTGATCCAAAATCTTAGACACCCAACAATTAGAGTCCAATGAATCTAATGCACTTAGGTTATTAGCAGATAATTAAGTTTGAATTATCTTATCAAATAAAAAATCCAAACATAAAGAAAAAATTAAGTCCAACCATGTGTTAGTAAGGTTACCTTGAACCTAATTAGATTTCTCTAAATCCAATTGACACTTCATAAGTCTAATTGCTTATTCCAGATCTAATCCCTTTGTTGTGTGACCCCATTGGTTCAATTCTATCCAGTAGTGAGATATACAATGATCTTTATCAAAGTATCATTGAAACTCTTTTCAATAGGTTAGAACAATTCCACTCTAACTCATCAAGGATTGTCGATCCTGAACAATCCTAGCGAGCTCTCATAATCCATCAGCGAAATCTAACAGTATGTAGCGGCAACCCAGTAGAACTGAAAATAAATCTCAAGGTATAGTTAACATATGATTCAGTCCCTCTATCATGAGTCCCGACTAGATGGCAGGTCATGGATAAATCGTCAAACCTCAATATCAGTCATATGATAGATTCGATCAACTCAAGTCTAATTATGATTTCTATGGAAACTCTTTTCCATCAATCACACTGCTATACCACAGACTCTTAGACTTAGCCTCTCAAATCTCATAAAACTATTCCTCTCTATCAAGGTTGATAGATCCCATCTTGATGTGCTCCCTACTTTTATAGTAGACCAACTGTCGCCGACATCCACTATAAGGGCTCATTGAGATCTATGTTTATATGTCAGTCAAACTCCAGTAGCCTCACTACGAACAATCATTTCATTTCATATCAAAGGACCATTCATACAACTACAGTATCAAGATAATCACTAACAAATGTATAGAAATTCAAGTAATCTCTTGTATGGTCATGCTCAGTACTAGTTATTCTCTAACAACTATCCTAAAAGAATTATGTCCTACAAGCCAATCGCATATGGGATGCGATAGGGTGTTTATTGTAATTTATCTTTCAAATTTATGTAATTGATAATATTATTAATAAAATTGATATTTTTGATTCATTATATGCTGCATCTTATTAATTTTAAGATTATAATGAACCACATAGGTCTGGACAATGATTTTAGGACTGTGATGAGATCACTCTAGTGAGATCTAAATTCTTAATAGCCCTGATCTAAAATATTTCTAGTCGTTGGTACATTGAATCGGAGATCAATGATACCGATAAGACTGGCATGTCCTATGTATACTCAGAAATGAGGGTGGTTGATCTTACAACCACTTGTGTGGTGACACTAATACAAGGATATGGATGCTCATTAGAGAATGAGTTCACTGAATTGACCTATGAGAGAATAATCAGATGGACTCTTATTTACATGTTAACTGATAATTCTCTAGTGGGAGTTGTGTAAGTGATCCTTTGACCTGAGGTCACTATGGTACCTTGTGTACATGGATTCATGTTTTGGTTCACTACCTAACTTGATTCTCTGATCCTTGTATGGGGTGTTCTGGATATGGTGAAGTGTGCACAGAGGTTGTGAGTATCAATAAGAGATCAGTCACTCCTAATAAAGAAAGCGAACATCCTATGTGATCTCATAGGATGGTGATTTTGGAAGTCTTTGGCCAAAGCAGGATGATAATTAGAAAAAGATTTCTAATATATCATCAATTGAATCATCATCTTTAGATCGAGATACATAAAGATAAGTGATTGAGTTTGATATATTTTCATACCCACGATTCATCTGGGATGTTGTTTGACTGAAAGATTGAATTATACGAGAACTTACCACTGAAGGATATTTTGATAATTTTTTATCAAAATTTTAGATCTTTTGAATAGTCATGACATGTTACTAGACGTTAATCTTGATTTGTGAACTTGATAAAAATTTAAAAAAAAAATTGATTCTGGAATCAATTTGGAAGAGTCTAAGTTGATTGGGACTCTTCAGGTGACCTAATCTCATCAGATTAGGGTTACATCGAAAGTCTGGGTCCACTACTGGCTAGATTTAGAATCCAATGAATGAGTCACACACTTTGATATTTGGCTTTGGTCTAATTTAATTAAAATTTAATGTAAATTTTATGGATTAATTTGATATGCTAGCACATTGTATTAACCCAAGTTCTCAAATTGGTTTGGTTCAAAGTATTTGAGCTAACCTAGACCAGTTGGCTTTGACCTAATGGGATTGGGTCAATTTGGATTAGATCCTTATCCAACTTAGAATAATTTGAAGTGAAGAAGAACTCCTCCATGTTTCCCAAAAGCCATGCAAAAATATAATTGCCGCCCACCTCAAATCAGCATGAGAAATAAAGAGTCCTTCTTAAAGAAGGCTCTTTATTAAACGTGTTGTCTTAGAGGATAAATCAGAAATTTTATGTTTTAATGCCAAAAATTAATAAAATTTTTATGACACATAGAAAAGAAAGAGTCTTTCTACTCCAAGTATTTGAATTATCAAAAATTTACTCGATAAATTTATTTGGCATGTGGGAAGTTGGAGCACCAAAAGTTGGTGCCCCTTCATCCCATGTAACATCCCCTGGTCCCCTATTTATAGGAGATGCCCCAGATGGCTTCTCACTGAGATTTTTGAGTGAGCCAGAGAGAAGGGATATGAAAATTATAGAAAAAATTTGAAAAAATTCTGAAAAAAAAAGAAAAATTTGAGTGGCAAAAGTTGCTACAAGGGTAGTGAGATTTTCAGCAAGTGTTGCTGGAATGCCCTAAGATTTAGTTTTTTCATGTGTTGGAGCTACAAATTAAATCTTAAGTTGTATGACATCTGAAGAGTATCTTCTTGATGTCATTTTGATGGCAAGATCAAAAGCAACTGGGCTTTGGTGCGATCGTGATGTAAGTTTGAAGCCAGCAATATTCTTGAGAAGATAAGGCTGCGGCTGCGCATCGGTTGGAAAGGACCTTGGCCAATTTTTATGTGGATCACCATTGGAGGACTTCTACCTCGGGGTCTTGTGGAAAATACAAACATGCCACTTTTCTATTTTGGTTAAAGTATAATATTCTATCTCTTTACATGCTTGAATTTGCCTTGATCATGTTCGGCAAGGTGATCTAGGGTTTTGGGTTCGGCTTGATAGTTTTATTTGATAAAGCTATTAATTTGAGTGTTTTAAAAAATTTTAAAAATTTCTTTTTGCTACATGGTCGAAACTCAATAGTGGTATTAGAGCCACCCTTGTCTGATTCGATCAAACAAGTGCAATATGGTAGCTTAGAATTGTTCTTGTTCATATCCTGCCAAAAACATAGCATTATTTTTGCATCAATTCTTCAAACTCAAAAAAATATTTTTGACTTTTTATGAACCATGATTCTAATTTTAATTATTAAATTATAAATTTATGATAATTTAAAATTTTATTATCATAGTTGTATGATGATTAAATCAATGTATAGCTAATAGGGTGTTATGCATGCTTAATTAGATTAGAGTATGTTATATTATATGAATTTGTTAGTCATATGTTATGACTTTGATTACACCCTGATATATTTTTTGGCATGATAATGTGATTGCTATTTTGAATAGTAAAAGCATGCAAATTTGTATAATTTGTAGTGTACATTTTATGCACTTATATAGTTAGGATGTGTCGAGACCAGTTTAAAATCTCTCATAAAATTATATTAAATTATAATATCGAGATTCATTTTTAAATCAAAAGTTAAATTCTTAAGATCAATTGGTGTCAAAAAAAGTATGAAAAGTGATTTTCTAATTAGGTCTATATGCTGTCCTGACCAACTTTGTTGGTGTCTACAAAAGCTACAGAGAGCCTCCCACCTACTTACCTGGCCAATTTGATCTTCTTGAATTTCTGACTTTAGATTGATTAGTGATGTAGACATTACAAGAGCCTTCCTTCAAACTTGATTGATAGAGTATGTCAAGATCTTAATGAGCTTGTTATGCTATCTAGAAGGCTTACTATAGAAATTGACATGATGTTGATCAAGTGCATATCGATGCTTATGGCATATTTGAATAGTGTTGCTTTGTTGTGCTATCCACAAGGACAGCATTGTTTAAGTATGACAATATGGGATTGAAGGGTCAACTTAACTAGAACACTATAATTTGTTGTGCTATCCATAAGACTATATATGATCTAAAGGCCAAAATGAAAGATGTTGAGAATTATAAAGATACAATTGGTGAAGAGTTATCTATTCTTGAACTCAAGAATACTTGTTGTGCTATCCATAAGGTGTTTGTGAGGAATAAAAATCTCAACTCCACTAAAAAATATTAGTATATTTTTCATATTTGAGGGCTATGAAGTTTGATAAAATAGTGAGAGACACAATTAGATAAAAGTCCTAGTCTACTTGTGAATGTCTTCATGATTTGTCCGCTTATATTGTCTTCTTATCATTGTAGGTTAACTACACTTATGGCATTCTCACTGGCCCTTAGAGGTATCCTAGAACTAACAAGTTGATCGGACCCAACTATGTTGACTGGTTAAGGAACTTGAGAATTACTCTCACTCAAGAGAAAGTCTCCTATATTCTAGATATACCTACTCTAGATTCTCTTAGGAAAGATGCTTTCGAGAAGGAAAGGGCCACATACAAGATGTGGAAAGATGACAATGTGACTGTCAAATATATCATACTTGCCTCCATGAGCAATGAGCTCCAAAGGCAGCATGAGGATATAGACGTTTCCTTTATTCTCCTTAATCTTAAGGAGTTATATTGGAAGTAACATCGAACTACTCGATATAAGATATCGAAGTAGTTGTTTTGTGCCCGTATGACTGAAGGATCTTCCATGCAAATGCATGTCCTAAACATGATTGATTTGATCACTCATCTAGGACAGCTGGATTTTGCCATGGATGGTTAACTAAGCCAGGATTTGATCCTGCAGTCTCTCCCTGACTCCTTTTCTCAGTTTGTCATTAATTATCATATGAATAAATTGAACATCAGCTTGTCTGAGCTGCTGAATATGTTAAAAACAGCAAAAAGCCATTTCAAAGGTGAAAAGGCTCAGGTTCTTCATGTTGATAAGATCAGCAAGAAGAAGACGAAGAAGAGTTCTAAGAAAAAGTTGAACCCTAAGGCTAGCATCTCTAAGAAGAAGGTGAAGAAAGTCTCCACCAAAGGTACTTGTTATCACTGTGGTAAGGAGGACTACTGGAAGAAAAATTGCAAGGAGTATCTTGTAAATGTAAAATCAGCAAACATTGCTACAGATTTGTATATGATACAAACTAATTTATTATTAAGTACTTCAATGTCAGATTCTTAGGTATTGGATACCACCTGTGGTTCACACCTTTGTAAATCATTGCAGGATCTATAAAAAATAAAGAATCTGAATAAAGGTGACTTTGAGCTATTCGACACAAGTGGAGAGTCCATTCAAGCTGAAGCTGTAGGAACCAAGATTTTAAAGTTGCCTTCGAAAAAAGTTTTGAAACTAAAAACCTGTTATTACATTCTAAATATTGTTAGAAATATTATTTCTATACCATTGTTATTGGAACAAGATTTTGAAATAATTATAAAGGATAATGGTTGTTCTATATATTTTTCTAATTAATATTATGAATGTATTTTTATTGATAATGGTCATATATTTTTTCTACTTAATGATAATGTGCTTTATGTTGATAATATGACGAAAAGAAAGAGAGAGGATGTGAATATCACATACCTCTGGCACTACCGACTTGGCCATATAAATAAGTCAAGAATTAACAAGTTATATAAAGATAATTTCTTTGATCCTTATGATTATAAATCATATGAAACTTGTGAATCTTGTCTCCTGAAAAAAATGATCAAGACTCTATTTACTGGACATGGAGATTGGGCAAGTGATATTTTGGACCTTGTATATACTGATGTGTGTGGTCCAATGTCGATTCAAGCCAGAGATGGATACTCTTATTTCATCATATTTACTGATGATATGTCTAGGTTTGGATATGTGTATTTAATAAAATATAAATCTAAAGTCTTTGACAAATTTAAAAAGTATCAAAGAATGGTCGAAAAATAAACTAGTAAAAGTATTAAAGCTCTTCGATCGGATCGAGGAGGAGAATACTTGTCTAGTGAGTTCCTCGATTATTTGAAACAAAATAGTATACTCTCTCAATAGACACCTCCTTATACTCCATAATTAAATAAAATTATTGAAAGGAGGAATCACACCTGATATGGTGCGGTCCATGATGTATTTCATGGATCTTTCATTATCCTTTTGGGGATACGCCCTCAAAGCTACAGCATATATTTTAAATAAAATACCTTTGAAATCTATTTCTAGCACTCCATATGAAATATGGAAAGAAAAAAGGTCCAATCTTAAGCATCTTAAGATTTGGGGCTATCCAGCTTATGTGAAAAATATTGATGGACATAAGCTAGATGCTAGATTAGAAAAATATAGATTTGTAGGTTATTCTAAGGAGAGTATAGGATACTACTTCTATAACCCTACTTAATAAAGGGTGTTTGTTGGTAGGGATGCCATTTTTTTGGAGAAAGAGTTTATCCAAGAAGGGGCAATGGGAGATCTGTTGAACTTGAGGAAGTTCAAAACCTACAATCAATCCAAAATTCACCAGATAGTTCTCAACCAGATGTATCCAATGTTGAGGCACAACCACTACACACACCTCCTCTCCGAAGGTTGAATAGAGTACGTAGTGTACCACTCAGATATGGGTTTGTCATTGAGAATGATAACATAACCCACATCATTGAGAATGATGAGCCTACGACCTAATCAGAAGTTGTCATAAGTAGTGACTCTGATAAGTAGCTCAATACCATGAAATCCGAAATGGACTCTATGTATGCCAACCAAGTTTGGATGTTGGTTGATGCGCCTGAGGGTGTGACCCCAATAGGCTGCAAATGGGTCTTCAAAAAGAAGATTGGAGCAGATGGCTAGGTAGAGACCTATAAGGCTAGGCTTGTGGCGAAATATTTCAAATAAAAATAAAGTGTTGATTATAAAGAAATCTTTTCGCCAGTTACCATGCTCAAGTCTATTCGAATAATGCTTGCTATTGCAGCATACCATGACTATGAGATCTAGCAGATGGATGTCAAGACTGCCTTCCTCAATGAAAATCTTGAGGAAGAAGTCTATATGACTCAGTCAGAGAGATTTATCTCAAGTGGGAGAATAAATCAGGTATACAAGCTGAATAGATCCATATATGGATTAAAGCAAGCATCGAGGAGCTGGAACATTCATTTTGATGAGACAGTCAAATCATTTGGTTTTATCAAAAATATGGATGAATCTTGTCTGCATAAGAAGAGTAGTAGGAGTGCTATTGTCTTTTGATCTTATATGTCGATGACATACTGCTCATTGAAAATGATATCCCGATGTTGCAATTGGTTAAGACTTGGCTATCGCAAAAGTTTTTCATGAAAGACTTGGGTGAAGCATCCTATATACTTGGTATAAAGATCTATAGGTATAGATCGAAAAGGATGTTAGGCTTGTCCCAGCCTAGGTATATTGACCTTGTATTGAAAAGGTTCAACATGGAGGAAAGTAAAAGAGGTTACTTGCCCACAGGTCATGGCATACAACTCTCTAAGAAGATGTCTCCTAAGACACCTGAAGAGAGAAATAGAATGAGTTCTATTCCTTATGCTTCGATAGTAGGATCAATAATGTATGCTATGTTATGTACCAGGCCTGATATGGCTTATACTTTGGGCATTGTAAGCAGATTTCAGGTTGATCCCGAAGAGGATCATTGAAAAGCAGTGAAAAATATACTCAAGTACTTGAGAAGAACTAGAGATATTTTTCTAATATATAGTGAATCTGATTTAAAACTGAAAGGTTATACCGATTCTAGTTTTCAATCTGATCTGGATGATAGTAAATCGATATCTGGTACATTCATCTTGTATGATGGTGCAGTAAGTTAAAAAATTTAAACAACAAACTGTTGCTGACTCAGTCACTCAGGTATATTGCTGCAAGTAAGGCTACTAAAGAGGCCGTTTGGATGAAGAAATTCATCACAGAGTTGGGTGTGATTTCAGAGATTGAACAACTAGTGTCTCTTTATTGTGATAATACTGAGACAATTGCTCAAGCTAAAAAACCAAGGTCTCATCATAAATCTAAGCACATCCTAATATGGTTCCACCTCATTCGGGAGATAGTCGAAAGATGTGATGTGATCGTGGAGCAAGTTGACATCAAGAATAATATAGCAAACCCGTTCACTAAGGCCTTGTCAATACAATAGTTTGATCACCTCCTTGATGGCATGGGTATCAAGTATAGGGGACGATTGGCTTTAGTGCAAGTAGGCGATTGAAAGAATTATACCCTACAAGCCAATCGCATATAAGATACGATAGGGTGTTTATTGTAATTTATCTTTCAAACTTATGTAATTGACAATAATATTATTAATAAAATTGGTATTTTTGATTCATTATATGCTGCATGTTATTAATTTTAAGATTATAATGAACCCATAGGTCTGGACAATGGTTTTAGGGTCATGATGAGATCACACTAGTGAGACCTAAATCCTTGATAGTTCTGATCTTAAATATTCTTAGTCGTTGGTACATTGAGTCAGGGATCAATGATACCAGTAAGATTGGCATGTCCTATGTATGCTCAGAAATAAGGATGGTTGATCTCACAACCACTTATGTGGTGACACTAATACAAAGATATGAGTGCTCATTAGAGAATGAGTTCACTGCATTGACCTGTGAGAGAATAATCAGATGGAGTCTTATTGACATGTCAACTGATAATTTTTTAGTGAGAGTTGTGTAAGTGATCCTTTGACCTAAGGTCACTATCGTACCTTATGTATATGGATCCATATTTTGGTTCACTACCTAACTTGATTCTCTGATCCTTGTATGGGGTGTTCTAGATATGGTAAAGTATGCATGGAGGTTGTGAGTAATCAATAAGGGTTAGTCACTCTTAATAAGGGAGCGAATATCCTATGTGATCTCATAGGATGGTGATTCTGGAAGTCTTTGGCCAAAGCAGGGTGATAATTAAAAAAAATTTCTAATATATCATCAACTGAATCATTGCCTTCAGATTGAGATACATAAAGATAAGTGATTGGGTTTAACATATTTTCATGCCCATAGCTCATTTGAGATGTTGTTTGACTGAAGGATTGATTACACGAAAACTTACCACTGAAGGATATTTTGATAATTTTTTATCAAATTTTAAATCTTTTGGATAGTCATGATATATTGCTAGACATCAATCTTGACTTATAGATTTGATAAAAATTGAAAGAATTTGATTCTGGAATCAATTTGGAAGAGTCCAAGTTGATTGGGACTCTTCGGGTGATCTAATCTCATCAGATTAGGGTTACATCGAAAGCCGGATCTATTGCTGGTTAAATTTGGAATCCAATAGATCATACACTTTGGAATTTAGCCTTGATCTAATTTAATTAGAGTTTAATATAAATTATATGGGTTAATTTGATATGCTGGCACATTGTTTTAACCCAGGTTCCCAAATTGGTTTGGTTCAAAGTATTTGAGCTAACCTAGATCAGTTAGCTTTGACCTAATGGGATTGGATCAATTTGGATTAGATTCTTATCCAACTTGGACTAGTTTCAAGTAGAGAAGAACTCCTCCACGTTCACTAAAAGCCATACAAAAATATAATTGCCACCCACCTCAAATTAGCATGAGAAATAAAGAGTCCTTCTTAAAGGAGGCTCTTTATTAAATGTGTTGCCTTAGAAGATAAATCAGAAATCCTATGTTTTAACATCAAAAATTAATGAAATTTTCATGATACATAGAGAAGGAATATTTCTTCTATACTAAGTATTTAAATAATAAAAAATTTACTTGATGAATTTATTTGGCACATGGGAAGTTGGACCGCCAAAAGTTGGTGCCCCTTCATCCCATGTAACATCCCCTGGTCACCTATTTATAAGGGATGGCCTAGATGGCTTCTAATTGAGATTTTTGGGTGAATCAGAGAGAAGGGATGTGGAAATCATAAGAAAAATTTTGAAAAAAATTTGAAAAAAAAGAGAGGAGAATTTGAGTGGCAAAAGTTTGCTACAAGGGTGGTGAGATTTTCAGCAAGTGTTGCTAGAATGCCCTAAGATTTGGTTTTTCTATATGTTAGAGCTAAAAATTAAATCTTAGGTTATATGACATCTGAAGAGTATCTTCTTAGTATCATTTTGGTGGTAAGATCAAAAGCAACTGGACTTTGATGCAATCGTGACACAAGTTTGAAGCAGGCAGTGTTCTTGAGAAGACAAGGCTGTGGCTGCGCACCGGTT